>NW_024097271.1:0-55000 GCF_016545835.1 Crotalus tigris | reverse complement strand
GTTACTAACTTAACAACTGTGGTGATTCATTTAACAACTGTGGCAAGAAAGGTTGTAAAATAGGGCAAAATTTTCTTAACAAATGTCTCGCTTAGCAACATAACTTGTGGGGTCAGTTGTGGCTGACATCTACACAAAATCTAACTCTTGTATCCTACCTCTGAGATGTGAGAAAACAATGACAAACATGGTAAACATTCCTAATACTCCTGCCTCCTATTATGGGATGGGGCTTACCCCTCTGTCACTGGAGACTACAGAAAGCATGAATCCTTCATTCAGAAATTTAAATATCTTTAAAGAGGCATCTCTACTGCCATGATTTTAACTGTTGGTTCCTTTTAGGGTTAACCTTATGTTTTGAAACTGTTTATACTGTACTCTTCATTGTTTTATTAATTGGCATGTTCTTGCATGAATAAAAAGGCAAGATATACATCACCACATTCTCTTATTGAGAATGACTTAGTGAAGGTGAGCAAAAAAAAGATTTTGGGAGATCGAAGTAGAAGAATATGCAGAGCCTGAAATCAAAGAGCAACAGCAGCAAATTCCACCCCATCTCCCCAAAATATCCTCCATTATCCTCATTCATTGGAGTATAACATGCAACTTTCACCAACTTATAAATTCCCATTTTATATGCATCCACAACAATCTAGAGGAAAGCTTTTTTTATTCACAATTAAACCTACATGTTCATGTCCCTTTTAGATATGCATCAAAACCCCTTCTTCCCTGACAAAAAAAGTCCTTGACATTCACATCTATTGCATCTTCCCTTTTTCTCCTCTCTTCACATATATAGAACAGATTTGTTTTAATCTCTCTTTCATTTCATTCATTAAGTCTTGCTCTTTATTATTTCTTCATCTTACTTCGCAAGTTGCATTTTCCCAAATGCTGTTACCTCAGTCAAGTAGCCCATAGGTATTAGTCATCACAGCCTATTGTGACTTTGATCAATCAAGGCTTTCATATAATGCTTTTAATAAAATAGAGACACTCTAGTGAAGGTCAGCAGAACTGTATCCAAGCCAGCATTTCTTGCTAACAGTAAGATCAGAACTACCTTTTGGCACATTTTGGTCAGGGTAGCAGAAGTGCAACAAAAACCCCAGTTTTACTCTAAGCATTCCCATCTGTTCCTTACAAGTTGCCATTTCTAATCTAAAGGTATAGTATTTTACTTGTCATTTACAACATACACTTGTCCATATCCCAGTAATTAGGAGCTACCTGCAGTGTGCTAATATACATTCAGGATGAAGGCAGGATTGAAAGAATGCATACATATATACTTGTTTTAAAGAATATTTTAAAGAGCTATGCCATGCAATACCCGCTACTTAATTTCAACAATGTCTACATCCATTTGAAAAATATGAAGCGTCACTTTTTAATGTCTGATAACGAATTCCAGTGACTAGAACACAGAAGTTAGCAGTAGCAGCAGCAAAATCAAAAGTATCATTTGGAACTTCCTGCTACAGTGGTAGTTCAAAGCACTTAACCAAATAGACCAAAGCTCAAGAGTTTTTTGTGGGATCCTGCCCTAAACCTTGATTGAAGGCTCTACCTCCAGAGAATAGGCATAACTTCACAGTTCCCAGGGAGGGGGTAAAAAATAATCAATATGATGTCGGTAACTGTGTAACAGAAGCCCCCCACCCCCTTTTTTTGAAATGCTTTGGGAGCAATACACTTAAAAGAAGGGCAGGGCTCCCATCACACAGTTACAGATACCATCTTTACTTTTTTAAGCCTCTGACTGATTACGTCTTCGTCGTACACTTAGAAACACATATTGTCCTCCTCACCAAGTACCCATAGCTCATCCCTAGCTCCTTTCCCCAAAACATTTTGAAGGGGGCATAAATGACATATAAAGGAGAAGAGGGAGAACTCCAGGCTGCTTTATTTACTCATGATACAGACCAAGTAGAAAAGAAGCCTTGCCCTTCAGAATAGCTCTGTTCTAGGCAGTCAGGAGCATTTAGTCTATTAGAGCAGGATTTTAGAATTTTGTCTAATGCCACCAGCCCAGAGTTCTGACTGGCCTTTTCTTCTTTGCTGTAAATAGGACCACCATGGAATAATCATAAGTTACACGACATGAGGATAACAGGTTCAGCTAGTGGCATCAATCTCCTAGTGCAACCATCTACACCAGGGGTAGGCAACCTTGGCTCTTTTATGACTCTTGGACTTCAACTCCCAGAATTTCTGAGCCAGCATGGCTGGCTCAGGAATTCTGGGAGTTGAAGTCCACGAGTCATAAAAGAGCCAGGGTTGCCTACCCCTGGTCTACACCATATCTGCAAATGTCAGATGTTAGTGATTGTATCCTGACCAGTCCATTTGGAACTATGACAGCCTGATGGTCAGTCTCCTGCATGACATTTTTGGCCATTAAGAAGCAAGCCTAATGGGTGTGGAGATGTCTGAGCTGGCTGAATAAAACATATCAACAATTGTTTCATTAAATGGCGCCATTCAAGCCGGTATCATTTGCTCAGATCTATATTGAAATGCCCTTCTATTAATAAATAACTACAGCCTCTGCTCCCTACCCCCAACTCTGCCATTTATACTTAGTAACTGGGAATTTGAGTTTAGTTTTTATAGAAGTTCAAGCTAGATGTTATCTTTATTAAGGGTTCATGTGTTCCCTAGCTCCTTTCCCCAAACCATTTTGAAAGGAGTGTAAATGACATATAAAGGAGAAGAGGGAGAACCCGGGCTATTTTATTTACTCATGATACAAGCCAAGTAGAAAAGGAGAAAGACCAACAGCAACTACCTGACTGGTTTTGAGTGCTGAAAGCACTTGTAAAAATAATGGTGTAGATCGAGAATTGTACTGGAATGATCTGTGCTGGATTTCAGCTCTGCTGATAAAACTGAGAAAGTATTAACACTGTGAATCAAAATATAGTGGCCTTGCAAGTAAATGTAATTGTTTAAGTGCTATTAATCCCAAGCAGAGAAACATAAGCACATTACTAGCTCCATTAAAATCACACAACTCTGTGTCTAGAATACCATCTTTTTCAATATTCACAGGGTTTTTTTAAAAAATGTATGTGGCAAATGTGAAAAAAAATGCTCTACTGCTTGGGTGTGCTCCAAATTATATTTTCTTTTTTTTTATTGAAAAGTTTTATACAAATTATCACAATACAATATCCCTCCCTCCCTCCCCCCCACCCTAACCCTAACCCCCCCCCTCACTTCCCAGAGCTGAATCCAAATTATATTTTCATAATCCAATAAATCATGTTTGTTATTGGGGTCATTTGTTATTTGGATAGCCAGGATCAGTCATAGCTTGCAATAGGATTGCCTTCCTTGTTTTCCCGGAGTCTGTAAACATAGCTGGCCTGTTTATTCTGGGCTAGCAAATCTCTGTGAATTTTCTTGTGCTCACCTGAAATTATACTCTTGAGCCGGTAAAACCTGACTTTCCAAAATAGCAGTTGCCGAAGCAGCACGTAGAGAAATACAAAATGCACATACAGTACACAAAAAATATGCATAGCAAGTTAGCCAAAACAATATTCCTTTTAAATGACTGAAAGTCCCTCTCCCAAAGCTCCCCCCCTTTCCCTGTTATACTAGATATAACATGAGACACACACAGGCTGATGATTTTGGTTTAGCAAATCTTATAATGTAGAAGAAACTTCTCAAGTACTTTTGCTTCCAAAGAAAAGGGGGAAAAAGTCCCATGTCTCCACTATGCACCTGGGTCAGTTGTGCAATGCTGGGGAAAGGGGGAGAAATTCCATCCTCAATTCCTGCAGGCAAGGAGCCTGTGCCCTTAAGCAGGCATTGCATAAACCCAGTTTATATAGTTGAACATTTGGGTCATAAAGCTGCCCAGCTCTTTCTAGTTACAGATATTTGCAATAACAGAGTGCTACTAAAAATAGTTGAAGTTTTTTTTTATATTAAAGGTGGCCTTTAAAGTTCAGTGCTTTCTCTCCCCCTCCCCATTCCCCCCCCCCTCCGCTCTTTAAAAAGGAAAAAGAGCCTTCAACTTCTTGACTAATATCAACATATTTTAGTCAACCCTGCTTTTTCCAGAAGTGATCTTGTAGATGAAAATTCTGAGACTTGAGATCCCCACACATTTGGAGAGCCCCAGGTTGGGGAAAGTTACTCTAAAAGGATTAATGTAATCAGATGATAATCCTGCTTCAGTCAAAAGGTTGGCTGCTAATCAAAACATTCCAAAATCTCACAGTGTTGACAGCGGTCCACAATTTTTATTAACTTTCTCTTCATAAACTGGACAGTAACTTCTTTCTTTGCCTGTTTACTGCTTGGAGGACCATACAAGAGAAAATAATACTGACAGAGCATTTTGGGACAGTAGTTTTTCTGCAGCCTGTAGAGGACTAGGCAAAGTACAGATTTAGAAGCAAGAATAACAGCTTAGAAAGGGAAGAAAAAGTAGGGTAATTTTTAAAAGGAAAAGTAAATTTGTCAGTTGCAATTAGGAAAACAGGGAAGATTTTCAAGGTCAGTACCAACAATCTACTGGTATATGGGAAGACTGTAGAGTTTCTGAACTATTTTCTCATCAACTCAGCCAGCATGTCTAGTGGTGAGGGATGATGAGGGATTCTGGCAGCAAGACCTGAAGGAACTACAAAATCCACCTACGTTGCTTTTAAAGTTGTCTAGGTCCAGTCAATATCTATCCTTCCTTTATTTCTTGCGCCGAAAATTATGTTTTATTTCATTTATTTACCTATCAAATTTAGACATCCCCATCTTAGTATCAAGGTGTCTCTGGGCATGTTATCACATGCAGGTGGCCAGGAAGTGGTCCTCTGAAGTCCCTCTTGTGAGTTGAAATGCCAGTCCAATCAATGGAAGTGTTTGTTGCTACTCCATATTCAGTTCCACAACTGAGAGGAATAACACTCTTGTGATTTGTTTACCCTCCTGGTAACTACACCAGACAAAGGATGAAGACAAAAAGCCATTTACTAAATGCCTAGTTATCTCAGGCAACAGATATCCCTCTTTGTAAGCTATTCATCCATATCATCCTGTCAAGGGAGAAAGTGGCATCAGTACACATCTGCATCTGATTACAGATCTGTGGAAGAATTAATAAAATTGGTCCCATTGAGAATGATGCCTTAGACATCTGGCTTGATGGTTGTCTGCCCGCCAGTCATCTGTGGTCACCTAAAATTTCTCCCCTGCAGAGCACTGATTTATCTGTTTCTCATGGATGTGATCGACTGAACGTGATTTGCTGCAGAGATGATTGATTAGAAAGAGAGAAGTTTACATCACAAGAAGTGTAGAAGTTTGGGGAACTGCAAGTACATCATTTCCAAAGGAGAAAAGCAGGAGTAAAGGGACCGTGATCTAGTAACACAGAAAAAGACCAGGGACATATACTACAGTGATGTTGTGGGCACCATTCAGTGAGTGCCCATCCTGTGACTGCAGTAGCCTTTCATGCTGCAAATGGCATGTCACAGCTACGCATATGGGAGGAAACATTGCAGCTAGCTAACAAATTAAATAAGTATTTTGAACGTAGGTAAATAGCAGTTCCCTGGTAATGGAAGTTCTTGCACAAGGTAGTGCAGTCAAAGTGGCTCACATGAGCTCTGCCTCCAAATAGGTTATTGTCTTCAAGAAGAGAAGAGTATCCCTACTAATGCTAGTGGAAATTTTCTGCATGGCAACAGAGGTGGGTTTTGAGGACACAAGGGTGCTTTCAAAACAGATTGCCTGTCAGAAATAATCTGGGCTTCATCCTGACACTATCTGCACTGAGGATGAAACAGACTTCCCTCAGGGAGGCAGCCATTTAGGAGCCAGTCTAAATAAGAAGGTTCCATTTCTTTTTCTTCCCCCCCCCTTTTTTTTTTTCCTTTTTCCCTTCTCCACAGCCCCACATGGCTCAAGTGGGGACTTGTCCATTTTAATCAGGCTGCTCTGCAAATTTCTAAGACTGAATGTACTAGGATGATTCACGCAGTGGGTTTTGACCTTCTCTTCACAACCTCTTGCAAAATGCAGCGTTCAGGATTGTACATGCAGAGTTTGTCTGTGTGTAACTTCTCTTATAATGCTACATGGTAAGACTGAAGAGAGGAGCAGCACTTAGGCATTTCTCTTATCCCTCCACACATTGTACAGATAGTCCTCGACTTATACAACAGTTTGTTTAGTGACCATTCAAAGTTATAATGGCACTGAAAAAGGTTTTTCACACTTCACGACCGTTGCAGCATCCCCATGGCCACATCATCAAAATCCAGATGTTTGGCAATCGACTCATATTTAGGACAGTTGCATTGTTCCGGGGTTGTGTAATCACCTTTTGCAAACTTCAGACAAGCAAAGTCAACGGGGAAGCCAGATTCACTTCACAACCGAGTTACTAACTTAACAACTGCAGTGATTCACTTTACAAAAAAGGTTGTAAAATGGGGCAAAATTTACTTAGCAAATGTTTCAATTAGCAACAGAAATTTTCGGGTTAATTGTGGCCATAAGTCAAGGACTAGCCACATTCTACCTCTAGGGTGTTTTAGTCCAGCGACCCCAAATTTAAACCAGGGTTACCTAGATGGTACCATATCAGAAATACCACAAGGAAATGTGCTAATTTAAGATGAGGAATAGCAGCAGCAAGAATTAACTTATTCTTTGTTGGTGGAGTAAGCTAGAAGTTGAAGTGTAGCAATTCAGCCAAGGAATAGTTGGGAAATGACGAACTCTCTAGGAAGTGAATTCAAGAGTTTGGACATCTTTTGCCCTCTATTTAAACTCCTATCGTACATCATCAAACATGTTGTCAAAGACCAAACGCTACAGGCCTGACAGAGAAGCAAAAAGTGTGGGCTGCAGGCAGTAGATCCTAATCTTTATTAAATAAATACAAAGCCTGTTCTGGCTAATGAAAAAAACAAACCGATGAAAGATCCAGCAGACTCCTCAGAAGAAAACAAAGATTTTTTTTTTAATTGTCTTGGTCCAAAATTTCAGGATGTTTGTGGCTGGGCCTGGCTCTTTGGACAGACAGAAAGCGTTATCTGTAAGCAAGGACAAAACCAGGACATCTGGATATGGGCTTGCTGTTGTTAACTGCAGAGCAATAAGGTAGGGCAGGGGTCTTTAAACTTGGCCCTTTTATGATTTGTGGACTTCAACTCCCAGAATTCCTCAGCCAGCAATGCTGGCTGAGGAATTCTGGGAGTTGAAGTCCTCAATTCAAACAAGGGCCAAATTTGAAGACCCCTTGATGTAGAGAATGCCTAGAATTCTGATTTTTCTTTAAAATTATTCAGAAAATCTTTCCGATTTTTATTTTCATATTTTGGATTTAATGGCATATTATGCTAATAAAGTCAGAACATTTGCTTTTTCTGCATTAGAAATTACAGCTATGCGGATTATTAATATTTAGATTTCTATCCCAACTTTCATGCTACCTGCTGTTGCAAATATGTTTCACTTACAGATGAACACAATGAATTATTAAGAATATTAGCCTAACAATAAAATAGCACGAAACACAATGTTTCAACATTTAAAATACAACAGCAGAAATGCTTTTAAAGACAGCTCAGTATAGTGATCAAGATATAAGAACACATAAAAATATTTTTTAATTATTTCCTTAATGAAGACCTCTTTAAGGGCAAGGGGATTCTGGAGGTGAGGCATTATTTTAGAAAACCCCTGATTTTAGTACTTATCATCATAGTAGCTCTTGCTACTAGACCAGAAAACAAACCCCTTGATGCTGATCTTAATGCTCTGCCAAAATCATTCGGGAGAAGGTGGCTTTTCAGATATCATGATCCCAATATCGGCACTTTACGCTGGGCCTGAAAACAAATAGGCTGCCCATGTAACACAGTAAGTAGAACTTGATCTGAATGCCTAGATAGATGTTCCATGCACGCAGAGCACATAACAACAACAACAACAACAATAATAATAATAATAATAATATAATAGTAGTAATAAAGTTGGAAGGGACCTTGGAGGTCATCTAGTCCAACCCCTTGCTCAGGCAAGAAACCCTATACCATTTCGGACAAATGGCTGACCAGTCTCTTCTTAAAACCTTCCAGTGTTGGAGCATTCACCGCTTCTAGAGCCAGGTTGTTCCACTGATTAATTGTTCTAACTGTCAGGAAGTTTCTCCTTAGTTCTAGGTTGCTTCTCTCCTTGATTAGTTTCCATCCTTTGCTTCTTGTCCTGCCTTCAGGTGCTTTGGAAAATAGCTTGACTCCCTCTTCTTTGTGGCAGCCCCTGAGATATTGGAACACTGCTATCATGTCCCCCCTTGTTCTTCTCTTCATTAAACTAGACATACCCAATTCCAGCAACTGTTCCTTATATATTTTAGTCCCCTAATCATCTCTGTTGCTCTTCTCTGTACTCTTTCTAGAGTCTCAACATCTTTTTTACATCGCAGTGACCAAAACTGGATGCAGTATTCCAAGTGTGGCCTTACCAAGGCATTGTAAAGTGGTATTAATACTTCACATGATCTTGATTTTATCCCTCTGTTAATGCAGCCTAGCACTGTGTTGGCTTTTTTGGCAGCTGCAGCACACTGCTGGCTCATATTTAAGTGATTGTTCACTAGGACTTCAAGATACCTCTCACATTTACTACTGTTGAGCAAGGTACCACCTATACTATACCTGTACATTTGGTTTTTATTGACTAAATGTAGAACCTTACTTTTTTTACCATTGAATTTGATTTTGTTAGATAGCGCCCAGTGTTATGACAATCTAGATTACACATAACTGAACCATGGGTCATTTAGACCAGTGGTTCTTAACCTTTTTGAATGAATCGCCCCCTTGAGCCAATGAGGAAGTTGTCATCGCCCCCCTCTCAATCACAACATAAGAAATAATTCTTCAATTTATGCAAACACTTGTTTTGTTTTCTTTAAAATTGTCATCTGGACATATCGGTGCAAATAATTTATTTCCAGTCTTTTTCCCATATCTCAACTGTGTGAAAAATTTTGGTGCCACACGTCACTTTATTCCCAAACTTTGTGATACATGTATTTCATTATTATCTTATTTATTCAAGACACTTAAATGTAATGACCACTGAAAACAAAATTCAATTGCAAGAAAGTGAAATGCCCAAAAAGAAAAACAGTAACATTTAATGATTGAATTACAAGTGAAATTTAAGACGCAAAAAGAGATATAAAAAGGGCATAAGAACAAACAAACAATGCACATAAAGATAAGCGATGCGTATTAACATATGTACGGCGTTCTGTACTGAAGCTAGCTAGAGGAACATTTGAAAACACAATTCAATCCACTAATAGCGAGCGATCTGATGTTTTTATACGACAGATATACAGCGATTCACTGTATGAAAAAGTCTCAAAAGTGTCCCAAAATGTCTTGCTCCATTGCCCCCATATCGCCCCCTTTCTGTTGCTTTGCCCCCACGTTGCCCCTTTTCATTCCATTGCCCCCCTGAAAAATGAAATCGCCCCCTGGGGGGCAATATCGCCCAGGTTAAGAACCACTGATTTAGATCTTCCTGTTGCAGATAAGCTGCAACTGATGAATTGTCCAAAGCTAATAAAAAGCATTAATACTACCTTGGATATCCTAGTTCTAGGATGAATCTCCCTTTAATGGTCCTCCACCCATCACTTCTTGTCCTGCTTTGGAGAATAAGTTGACTCTGCCTTCTCTGTGAGAGGCCCTCAAGTACTGGGATAGTGCTATCATATCACCCTCATATCCATCTTACCCAATAAGTGTTTATGCTGAAAAGACATCCTTATGTTGGCAGGAAAATATGCTGACGTGAAATTTCCTGTCTTGTCTCCATTGCTGAGGTATTGTTATAAAATATAGATGGTCGATAGTTGCAAGCCTAAAACTTTGCTGCAACTTGAAAAAAAGCCAAAGTCAAGGTAAGCTTGGATTATAAAACTTACCCTAGAGATTAGAGGGCTGCTGAGAAGCATCATTTCATTTTGCCTTCTAGTAAAGCAATGCTTTGTGACTCGTCATAGCCAGTTTGTGGCAATGCTGAGTATGCTTTTAAAATGCAAAAGATGAAAGGTGAATGTATTGACTTAATCTGTCTGGAGCCTCCAAGGAGATGAAGGCTATTTGTGTAGATTCACATACCTTGCATATGAAAGGCAACAAAATACTAGTTGAAGAGGAGTAGACCAGCACTCACAGCTTCCATGCACTCTATAATTTTCATATACCAGAGAGGGACTGTGGACAATTGTATTTAAAGATCTTTTTTTATATGTGAATGCTCTAACACTGGAAGTTTGTAAGAAGAGACCAGACAACCATTTGTCTGAAATGGTATAGGGTTTCCTGCCTGAGCGGGGGGGGGGGGGGTTGTACTAGAAGACCTTAAAGGTCCCTTCCAACTCTATTATTGTTATATTATTTAGACTTATAGTTTACTTCGGTCTTACCTACTCTTAGTTGCAGTTACAGGTAAGCCACATGTCATGTTGCAAATCTAGACACGGTGTGGATCATACATTGTGCTAAGCCACAGCTGCTTATTTTCGGCTTACTGGGATGCCAAAATATCAATGATGAAGCCATGGCTTGTATTAAGATATTAAACAATAGTTCTAAATTAAGCTTTGTGGTTGGCTTATTGATTTCAGTTGTGACTTAACATGAAATATAAATAGGAACACTCGGCTTGTTTGTGATCTCTTATTCCAAAACCCAAGGCTAAACAGAGAATAACTTAGAGGACTTTTATGCTGATTGATGGGACTAAACAGACATTGTAGTGGCAATGTGAATCCTATCCACTTGGGATTTGTCACTACAATGAGAGCTGGTGTGCAGATAATAGTGTGCAAATTGCTAGAGGGCAAACCCTTGAGTGACATGGACTTCCTAATAAATTGAATTAAATTTATATTGTGCATTAGATTCCAGCTACCAATAATAGTAACAGTTTCCCTTATCAGTATTTGTGCTGCTTCTCTTGCAAACTTATTCAACTCATTCAGCATTAGTACTAAATTCTACTGTTTGATCATTCATTCTTGTAATACTAAGAATCTTGATTTTTTTTTTCCTAACAGGGAGAAAAAACAATCATAGCTGCTAGAGCTGAATTATAGAATAACTTTGTCTTTTCCCTGGGAACTGAATATTAAAGACTAGTATTTTAAAGGGTTGGCAACAGTGCTGTCTTTCTTCTGCAAACTGATCTGTCATTGACTCCATTTTTCACCTTTTTCATATTCTGATTTGGCAAGATTAGGGCAATTCCTTACTTGGGCCTAAAAAAGAAAACCAAAATGGATTAGAACCTGTCTACTGCCATCCTAGTCTAAGCCCTGCTCTGCATCTCCAAAAGGAAAGTTAAACTTTGGGTTTGTAAGAATGGATTCCAATCCAAAGTTCACCACTTGGGTTTGAAGGGCAGTGGAATGATTTGATTAGAGCTTGCAAAAGACTGCAGTTCCTTCTCTGGCTCCATCATCGCTGACCATGAAACCGCAGCCATGGCTGCTTTAATGTACTGTGGCTGAACTTATCACCAACAGGTCAAAGGGGATGCAATTTACTTGGGCTTTGATGCATTCGATACAGTTGGGAGGGGGGGATGGGAGACAGTGGGGGAGAAGAGGTGCAGGGAAAGGACTTTGCCTGTTTACATTAGAACTGGATTTGTGTGAAGTTGACGGAGTCAGCTTCAACCAGAGAGAGAGAGAGAGAGAGAGAGAGAGACAGACAGTCAGAGAGAGAGGGAGACTTAAGTGGTAATCTAAATCATGAAAGAGTTCTGGCGAGAAAAAGAAAGGGTCTGTTTGCTTAGACTGGAGCTTATTCTGGAGGAGTCAGGCTGAGTGTTTGTCAGCAGAGGCCCTTTTATCTCCATTTCTCTGCATTGTTTGCCTTCTTTGGAGTTGACTCAGTGACGGACTCTTCCTGGAGTGTCCGAACCAGCCCCCTCTCCCTTGGGATATATCCCAAGAGCCAACTTGGAGAGCTTGCCAGCCAGGAGAGCTCCATAACCAAAGAGCTTGCTGGGGCATTCTAGTTCATCCTAATCAATGTATCTGATAGATTTTGCTTTTTTTTTTAATATGATAGCTTGGCTATTTTGGCTTGTAGGTTGTCTTACTTTGAGAATTTGAGAATGATTGTGCTATATATACAATGACTCTTACTCATGTCTCTTTTGTTTGACAGGATACAAGAGAAAGGCGAGAGAACTCAAGGAATAGTTCAGTCCCCAACCCATGAAAATATAGGAAGACCAGCCAGGAGTAGGGGGCCCAGATAAGCAAGATCATGACACAACAAGAGGACAAAAGTGGTTACCAATAGATTTGCATCAAACACAGATTTGGAAATAATCATTATCACTGAAGGAGAAATATAATGTAACTCACAGTAATGGAGAAGATTACAACTGGGCATTCAATCTGCTATCAGTTTATTCATATTAATGATCAAGTGTTTGGCTCCTATTGCTGCTTCTCCTTTTTTTTTTTTTTGGTCTCTTTAAGATTAACTTGGGGGACAATTCAGGTCTTCAGAAAGAGCATTAAGACCTGGGTCTGGCAATTGGCAGAGGGGGATCAAAGAGTGTTAGGCATCCGTGGGGATGGTTGGTATTGTGAGGGTATTCTTTCCAGCTTTTTAACTTTTTAACTTTTAATACTGTAACCCTACCTTTTAATTCTGTTTTTAACTTTGTTCTTATTTATGCTTTTATATTCTGACACAATTTTATTGTAAGCTGCCCAGAGTCACTTAGGTGAGATGGGTGATATAGACATATTATAAATAAATGGATAAAATAATAACTACCGAGAAAAAGCTCTTAGTGTGACTAAGTAAAATACACTGTCTTTCATTTCATAGTGGATTTTGAAAAGGCAAAGGAGAGGGAAGGATAAGTTCAGGAGGAAATCATGTCTGTTGAATCACCTCTGTGTAATTCCTTGAATGAGACAAGACAACCACACTGGATTGTTTTTGTTGGAAATTCTCTCAAACTGGGCAATCCTTGAACAGAGGATTGGTCTGACAGGGTGGGATGCAGATTCAATCTAGAAATTAGGCCCAGCCACAAATCTCCTTAGCTGCTTGAATGAAGAAGCTCAAGTACTCACCTCCCTCAAATTTTGGATGCATTATATTAGGAAACAATTTACTTGTCTACAACTGAGATCACCAATTAAGCTCTACCAAGCTTTCTGGAAATCTGCTTTGAATATGAGACTAGCCAAAGTCTCAAATATAAAGAATTTTTTTATTGAATATGGAGACAGGTTTTTTTCTGCATTAGCTTCAGTTTGTTTGTTATGTATTGAATTTATTTATTAAATGTATATGTCAGTCATCTCCCTATCAAGCAACTCTGGGTGGCTTACAGCATGATGCTATCAGTTCCAATGTATTTTAGGCTAATCTAAAAGACTGACATTTTTGTTTGGTCATAGTTTAACCAAATTGGGTTCATGTTTTAAAAGATGTGTCTAAAGAATTTTGGATTGATATGCACTTTAAATTTAACATACAAAAAAAGTGCTAGCAGAAAATGGATATGGAAGAATCCATCTGGGTACACAAGCAAAACTGACTACATCATGTCAAGTGATAAAACCATATTCTGCAATTGTACTATCATCAATCGTTTTAACATCGGAAGTGACCATAGAATGGTATAAGTTAAAGTGAAGATAAACTATTAAAAAGAGTGTATGAAAATGATAAAGATATCACGAAAAACAAAAATAAAGAGTGATAAGCTGTTAGAGGAGAAGAACAATTTTGAGATTAATCTGTCAAATCGCTTTGCTCTATTGCAAGATTTGGAAGAAATGAATATTACGGACCAAAATGAACAAATAGTCGAAAACATCCTTGAATCTGTTACATCTATAGCACTGCTGGAGAAACACTTGGTACAGTCAAAAATCTCTGATGAAACCATTGATTTAATGAAAAAATGATAGACAATGAAGAACATCGGAAGTTTCACTAATAAATCAGAGTATGTTGAACTTTTCAAGACAATATCACCTATCCTTTCTCAGTCTGCCTTAAAGAAGTATTTCACAAACCAGACTGGGCAAAAGATGGAATAAAAATCAATGGCGCCTATTTAAATAACTTAAGATTGGCAGATGATGTTTTTCTCTTCTCACAAGACCCAGAAGAGCTACAAACACACATACAAGAGCTGCATGAAGCAAGAGAACCATTTGGCTTAAAAATAAACCTGAAGAAAAGCCTGGTTATGTTTAATAAATTCACTAAAGAAAGAAAAAATATATCCGGAGAAGAACTAGACATAGTAAACCACTATATAGCCAACGGATCTTAATGGAAGGTGATACAATAAAAGAAATTGAAAAGTGTGATTGATAGGCATTCAGCAAGCTAAGCATAATTTTCAAGAACAATCTCCCTTAATGTCTGAACAGAAAAGTTTTCGATCAGTGTGTGCTACCTGCTCTAACATATGCCGGTGAAATATGGACACTAACCTCACAAAGCTATGAGTGGCAAAAAGATCCATGGAAAGATACAAGACAAGATAGAAAGACCTACAAATGGATTAGAGAACAAATGAAAGTATACGACATCATAAAGAGAGTAAAAGAATTGAAATGGAAATGGGATGGTCACATAGCAAGAAGGACTGATAGCAGGTGGACCAAGGCAATCATAGAATGGAACCCAGTTGATAAAAAGCATCCACAAAAGAGACCTAGAACAAGATGGATCAATGACATCGCCAAGTATTGTGGGCCCAAATGGCAAAAGAAAGCCCAGGACTGTATAAGTTGGAAAAGTGCCCAAGAGGCCTTCTGGATAGACAATGGCTAGAATAATGATGATGTCACTTTAAAAATCATTATTTCATACACTTACACCCTTATCCTTTTTCAGTTACAAGCAATTAACATGGATTTTACAAAATCATTTCAAGCACAAGGCTTTTTACTAGAGATTTTTCCAAGATTTAGAAAATTATTAGAATGCTCTTTGAAATCTTAGATGTCCAGATTAAGTAACAGTTTGATCTAGGCCAAGGATTCTCAGCCTTGACAACTGTCAGATGTATGGACATCAAAAGAGAATTCCTTGAATCCAAACATCTTAAAGTTGTTAAGTTTGAGAAATATGGATCTAAAATAGAAGGCTTACACCAGGATGTGACATCGCATGGATGGATGACATTAGTCAGATGATGGCACTTTGAAGTGTATGAACATCTCTTCAATATTGTTGAAGGAATAAGAAGCAAAGCACAGGACTCTTATACATCCCCACGAGGCAGAACCTAGAAGAGACTTCCCTCTTCATCTCATGTTATTGAAAAGATGGGCCTTGTGAGGGGCTCCATTTGAAGAGTGCTTCTCTGTGGTGTAAAGAGGACTATGTGGATTCTAGAATAATTTGGGAGAGCAACAGAGTGTCAGTGCTTAAGAAGAGACTGAAGAAAGGCAATTTGCAGCCCTTTGTGTGTTTGCTATGGGGGAAAAAAAATAACAATGCATATTATTACTTCAAACTGCTGGCTGCTAGTTGGAAACTCCTCAGGTCCATAGCCTAGCAGCTGAAGTGCAAACTAAAGCTCTTAGAGTGAGACTCAGATTTCAGTCAATAATGTTTTAATGTCCTTTGTAGTTTTTGTAGTTTGGTTTATATTGCAGTGTTTTTCAGGAGAGTAGCTGTGCTGGCCCTTCCTTCCTTGCTTGCTTGTGCCACAGAAGGGCAACCTCTAAATTTCTGAACAGATGCATGAAGGAAAGACTCCTTTGCATAAATGAACAAATTAACAAATTAATGGATTAAAATAAAAAGAAAATACTCTGATCCTGTTCAGGAAACAGAGGACGAGGTGGAAAAAGGTTATTCTACTCTCAGCAGCCTCAGCAACTATCACACTTTAAAAGAGATACCAGGGATTATAATTCAACAACATCTCAAAGGCTACAAATTCTCCAGTTAGCCCTATTCCAAACAGAGCCGCTGTTGTGCAATTGATGTCACTATCAAATAAATTTTAGTACCTATTTTATCAGTTTCATCCATTCTCTACCCTGAGCCAAAGAAATTTACATACCTGGTTTCACAATGTAATTCATATGTTCTCTTTATAAACCTGGCTAAGTGCATCCTTCCATAGGTTATTGTAAATAATTCCCCCATAAACAGTTCTTTCCCATTCACTTGTCTCAAGAGGACACAGATTAAGCACTGCTCTTTTACCTGCTCACAATCCCCTCTCTTTTAATATCAGACTGTCTTCCTTAGTCTCTTGAGTTGGAAGCTAAGAAGAAATGTGGCCTTTGAAGTTCTACAAAGCAGTGCCTTTGAGATGTTGCTAGACTCACAGGTTTTCATGATGCCTAACTAGAGAAACTGCTAAGTGCCCTTGATAAAAGCTGGAATCCTACAACATCTGGAAGATCAGCATCCCCAGATTATAAATGTGTGAACTGCTAAAGTGAATGAATGAATGAATGAAAAAGTGCATGTGTATAAGGCTAAGATTCTATGGGACTTCCAGATCCAGACAAACAGGCAGGTACTGGGCAATCAACCAAACACCATGATAATAGATAAGGACCAGAAGACAATAGTGGTGCTAAGTGACAGTAATGTCAGAAAGAAGAATTATGAAAAGCTGAAGAAATTTCAGGGCCTAAAGCAGCGGTTCTCAACCTGTGGGTCGCAACCCCATTTGGGTTTGAACGATCATTTCACGGGGGTCGCCAAACAATGCGATCCGCCATTTTTTTTCTCAGCCGGCGCATGCGGTGGCGGCATGCATGCGCACCACGCAGGGGCAGCGCATGGGTGGCGGCGCGCATGCACGCCACGCAGGGGGCGGCAACACGCATGCACACCGCACAGGGGGCGGCAAATGGGGGCGCCACCGCACATGCGCCCCATGCAGGGGGCGGCGCCATGCATGCGTGCTGCGCAGAGGGGCGCTGCGCATGTGCGCCGCCTGCTTATGACCGGGGTCGCCGGTCTAAAAAGATTGAGAACCACTGGCCTAAAGGAAGAACTTGAGAGGATCTGGAAAATAAAGGTCAGGGTGGTCCCAGTGGTAGTGGGAGCACTCAAGGCTGTGACTCCTAAGCTCGGAAAGTGGTTCCAATAGATCTCAGGAATAACATAAGAGCTCTCTGTCCAAAAGATTGCAGTGCTAGGAACAGCTAAGACATTGTGCAGAACCATCAAACTTCCAGGCTTCTGGTAGAGGAGCCGAGATCAAGGAAGATACATATCACCCATAAGAGTGAGAAACAGATATTTATATAGAATGACACACATACACACACTCACACACACACACACACACACACACACACACTAACTCATTCTATATAAACATCTGCTTCTCATTCCTATGGATGATGTATATCTTCTTCATACATACATACACATATATACACACGTAAACACAGATATATGCACTCAGAGACCCTCAAAGGGAATAAAGTCTTAGTATTTAGGGCAGATATGTTAAGAGGATCTGTTCCACAAGGAAAGGCTAGAACAATGGCACTGAAATATTGGGGACCAAAGGGAATTAAAACAGCCCTAAACGGGCATCGAGTCAGCATGCATTAATATTCTCCACAGAAAACAGATTTCTCTATAAATTTTCCTGCATGCGGTGTTCTGCTTATGCCATTAATTTCTCATAGATGTCACTCCTGCCTTGCAGAAATGCTCCTTGGAGCAAGTCAGTTAAATGGGGTGAGTGCATTACAGTAATGGAGTAACTGTATAAAAACAATGAAATCCAATCTCTTTAAACTGATTTGATGTCTGCCTGAACCACAACATTTCCTGCTAATGGCTTCCTTCATTTTGTAACTATGATCTCCACCTGATCAGATTACAGCTGTTTTTAATTACAGACCTAATAGAATTTGTAGGCAGTGTCAGGCAGACAGCGCATGCCCCTTGCTGGCAGGGTGGAAGGTGGGGGCGGGATTCTAGTGGCTGGATTAAAACATACACAGCTCATCAGCACCAACTGTCACAACACTGAAAGAAAAGAATGATAACGTTTTCAGTCACACAGCCGACATGTTGCACTCTAGGATATCAGCATGGTTGCTTTTTTCCTCTTCTGAGCACTGAGCTAGAATGGCAAAAGAGGTGACCACCAATCTCAGATCTCTGCAAGAACCTGTCTTCCAGTTAGGTCCAACTTGTGGGCCTTCTAAAAACACCTGGTTAGCCACTGTGGGAAATAGGTTAATAAACCAGGTGGATCAGCCTTCCCCAGGGGGTGGCCTCTGAGTCTCTTGGATAACTCAGCCAACATTTGATGAGAATTAAGGGATTTATCATCCACCTATCCATCCTTCTGAGTTTTCTAAAGACATCTAAAACTACAGCTAGTGGGTTCCCACAGCACATTAAAACACACACAAGCCTATCTAAACCTTGTTAAAGTTTGCACATTAAGCAAATATAGCCTCCAGTCTTTCAGTGATCCAGTTAAGTGTTGGGTAAACACATTGTGGTCCAGTGTTATACATCATCATCAACAACAACACTGAATCATCTAGATACATAGTGGCTTATTACAAATCATCTACATTCATAATGAATCATCTAGATCAGACATGTCAAACCCGCAACGTCACATGACATCGTGCAACGTATCGGGACTGTTTTGCCATTGCTGGCAATGGGGTGGGCACGGTTTCTGTGTGACGCGGCCGGCCCGTGGACCGGCAGTTTGATACCCCTGGTCTAGATTCATAGTGGCTTACTACAACATAAATGTAGAGTCCTTTTCAAGGGAGTTGCAATAATTTTCTTAAAATTGATATTGCTTAGCAAACAGAAAGCCATAATTTTTAATTTCTTTGTTTTATTATCTCTTTGATTTTATCTTTTACAACATAGTCACTGTCATTCTACAGCTGTACGTTTTCCAGAGATAGCTGGTTAAAAGAGGAACGAGAGACCACCATCAGTCCGAGGTCCAACCTGGTCTTCATATGGGAAAGAACAGAGCTAATTTTAGATTCCTTTGACTGTTAAAATGTGGGTTTTCATCTATATTACTGTATCAATAGGAGATACATGGGATTATAATAAAAGGGAGGATAGGTCTGAGAGAGAACTGTTTTGCAGAATATCCCATTTATAGAACTTCATTCTTAAGAAAATTACTTTGGTTTTCTCATTCAATCTTTTGAGAGTTCCATGAAGTTGTGAGGAATTAATGAAATTCTTGAATTCAGCATATTCCCTTCTTTTATTCCAATTAGTTTTAGGGACAGGAAATTCATTCTTAGTGATTATGGATACTACATGGGATTTCTGTAGCAGCAACAGAGATATTGTTCACCATTGCCTTCTTCTAGATCTTTTGTTTAATACCAAATTATTTTATAATCTTGCATTCTGTGATCTAAAGGTTATTTGTTTTCCAAGATCACCCAACATCAGGTAGATACTATCAACTAGCTGGCCTGAAAGTACAAGACTGATTCAAAAATTCATTAAAATTAATCTTAATGTTAAAAAAATAAGAAATAAAATCTCAAGTCTTGAAATATTTGTAGTTTACATAATCCACAATTTTAGCAGGGATTTGTTTAATTTAATTAATATATTCAGTTTTATTCAAGTTAGATTTCTCAGCCTTTCAAGTAATTACTATAATTAATATACAATTAAATAAGATATCATTTTTATTTTTTCTCTTTCCATTTTGATTACCTAGTATTTCTGTTTTGTTGTATAATACTATACTCACAGTCCCTTAGATTTCAGCATAATTATAAACCTCAAATTCTTAATGGAATGAAACATTAGGAAGACAGAAATAATCACTATGCACTTTTGGTTTGAATCATACGAAGGGTATGTTTATAAAGACAAGGTTTCACTAAGACTGGAATTCTCATTCTTCAGGGAAACTGCCAGTGAAACTCGGCTCCACCTTTTCCTTCATTTGAACTCTTAAACCCTGTGCTTGGCATACATTTTTACAGTAATTCAAGACCCAAGGAATAGTTAATGCCATTATGTTTTCACAGAGACATTAGTATAAGCTGCAACATCTCAAGTAGCAAAAAACAGCCCCATGTTTTTTCTGAGAAGAAACTTCACACCAGCTGTCAGAACAAGGAAGGTGAAGAGAGTTTGACCAAAACCACATGAAATACAGGCCTGGACTTCCATACTTGACTTTGTTTTCTTCCCCACATAATCTTGTTGCACCAGTGTTTTTCATGTCCCTGTTATTCTTCCAGTGCTGAAAGAACCTTCCTCTAAAATAAATATATTAAATTAACACTGGAAGATTTAAACTGGCATGTTGTTGTTTTTTTCTATGATAATGGAATCAAAGCAGATTACTTATATATTTCCAAAGGGTGTCACATGAAGGAAACTTATCTGGAGCAGAAGGCTGCACATGTATATACTGATATGTCCCAGGAATTACCACTGAGTTTTAAATAACCTTTTAAGAAACAGTTGGATAATTTTCAATAGTACCATAATAGCAGATTTAAGACAGCTTGAAGTACAAGTAATCCTCAACTTGTAATGATTTATTTACCTGTCATCCATATTCCCAGATGAGGTCAAACAAGATGATGCTCTGCTTTCTTGTTTCAGTTCTCAAACTGTAAACAAATGTTCTTAGTTTTTATTAATTAGATGTTTGCAGCCACTTTATAGAACATAACTACTGCAGATAGTGAGAAGTGATTGTATTTCCCTTTCACTTCTAATAGTCTTCCACAAAAAGTAGAGAGGTAAATGATAGAAATGATGTCACAGTGCAGATTCCATATTTTGTGCATTTGAATGTGGCATTGCAATGCAACTAAAAAAAAAAGATGATTGTCACAATTTATGATTTTGGTATCATCGTTAGTATCAGATATCTATGACATTTTTCCACTCTGTTTTTGCCTCAAAGGAGATGATAACAGAATTATCCAAAATTAATCCATATATTACCAAAACTCTTGTTGCCATAATCATTAACTGGGAGACCCAGTGCATCACAGGATAACAATTTTTGAACCAAGATACCTCAAATGGTCTAATTTAGAAAATATGCTCCAAATCCATACCCATGACTCCCAAAGGATTAATTTGGGAAAGTTGTGGCTGCTTCAGGCTGCTGCTGAGGTCATGTGATGGTCATGTTGAACCTTCTGTGAGAGTTTCCTTGCCACTCTCACAATCTCTTGTTCCTCCCACCCACCCAGAAGTGGGGGGGGGTTACTGAGAGAGAATAACTGGCCCAAGATCATCCAACTGACTTTGTGTTTAAGGCAGGACTAGAACTTACAATCTGCTGGTTTCTAACTTAGTGCCTTAGCTACTACACCAAATGGCCTTCATTGAAGACATATTTAAATAGTGACCAAAACAATAAAGCTGGCTCTCTCATTATACAGATAAATAGAGGAAGATGCATATTAGTAGTGGCCTCTCATGATAGAGAAGCTGAATCATGAAAGCTGAATATATGTTATAGAGCCATTCTATGCATAATCAACACATGTTCTTCTGATTTATTTGATTTCTATAGCTTCCCTTCTCAAAAAATAAGTCTGGGCAGTATACATCATAATGTATTTCTGATGCTCATAAGAGAACAGTTTTGCTTATTGTTTAATGGCAGTCCTGCACCAATGTTGACACTCACTGCCTCTTGAAAAGGCAGAAGCAAAAACAGTGGTATATTATAAGATGGTAAGGAAAGAGAGGCTATATCCTTGATTATCCTTTTCAATGGTAGCAACTGTGTGTATATGTGCATGTATGCTTGCCAGTCTTCTAGTTTAATCCAGAAGTTTATGACTTTGGGTGAATAAACTAATAAGATTATGTACGCATAGGTTGCCTGTACAAGGATCTGGTCTGCCAATCTCTGAACACAAGCCCAAGAAAGATCTTTGTACAGACATGCCTTGGGAGTCACAAAGTGGGCTAAGTATGCAAAGCCTCTGAAGGGGTTCTTCAGGTCAGTTTTGAAGCATGCAGCTCAGGAAGTGAAGCAATCCTTCACTGCCCACCTATCTCATGGATAAACCTACGACTTTTCGCTTCCGGGCCTGTCAATCTGGTACCTTTCAGCAATGCTAATTGCTGAATACATACAGGATCCTCTTCTGAGGAATGACCTAAGAGTGGGAAGGGAAGGGGGTCTTCTTGTTGCCAAAGCCCTCCATGTCTTGAACAGCAGCATTCCCAAATGCCCAGGCAGGAAAATAAGCAGACCAGCGGCAGCAGTTCAGGGGGCCTCCAAAACTGCCTAGGTAACAACATAATGAGCCCTTTTGAATGGCTTCATCCCTGCCAAAGGGGTGGAAAGGGGAGATGCTTTTGTTTGCAATAATGAACCTGTAATTATGCTACATTTCTTGGTTTTAGTCACATTTTTGTGGTGTGCTGTTCTCTTTGTATTGACAGATTTACGACTCAGATATTCTCCTACATTGACTGGAGTATGATACTCTGTGGAGACTGTCTGACTCCAATTTCTTCTCTCTTCCAAGCAAGGGCAGGGGAGAAGAAGCCCATTGCATATCAGTACTCCCTCTAAAAAAGATGATAGATAGATAGATAGATAGATAGATAGATAGATAGATAGATAGATAGATAGATAGATAGATATGCACACCAACACTGATATACATCCAAACATATAATATACTGGGAAAAATAGAGAAAGAGCCAGTAATAGTGCATCATTGCTAAAATGAACAGGTGCTGATCAGGCATTTCTTTCTTCATAAGGAGGATATATACGTCCAACTGCCCTGGAAATCTCTGAATATTCAAAGTTGTACCTATATACATGAAATGATGCATATGTAAATGAAAGAATTAAAAGAAAGTGATGGTGGTGAGGTTTTCAAAGCAATCAAGCTAAATAAATAAAGATCTGGGGTTAAAAAAATGCTCAATAAAACTAGCCTTTGAAATGCATGGATTAAGCTGGGTGGGTGACAAGGTATCTTTGTTACCAGGCTAATCAGCTGCAGGGGATTTACATAGTCATGTACAAAATTGCTGTTCAGTCACTTTTTTCAAAAGATGAAAATAGCTGAACAAGGGGAGGAGGTGTTGAGAGAGAGAGAGTAAAAGAGAGAGATTGGGCAGTATTGTGCAATTAGCAGCCATTTTTGAAAGATTTAGCTGGATAATTTTTAAAGATAATATGTGGAAATTTGTGTCACCCAAGTAGCCATCCCCACACATAGCAGCCTTGCAGATATGTGATAACTAGGTCTGAATACATCATTGGTTTAGCCCAGGGGTAGGCAACCCAAAACACTCAAAGAGCCACTTGGACCCGTTTCCCACCAAAAACAAAACACCGGGAGCCGCAAAATCCTTTTGATATCTAAAATGAAGATAACACTGCATATATCCTTTTTTACCTTTATTATAGGTGTGTGTGTGTGTTTGTTTGTGTGTGTGTGTGTGTGTGTGTGTATATATATGTGTGTGTGTGTGTATGTATGTATACACACCACACACACATACACATACACACACATACAGGTAAAAAAGGATATATGCAGTGTTATCTTCATTTTAGATGTCAAAAGGGTCTCTCTCTCTCTCTCTCTGTCTCTCTCTCTCTCTCTCCCTCCCTCTCTATCTGCCCTTGGTCTGCCTGCCACTCCTCTTCCCCCACTCTCTTTCTCTCTCTCTCTTTCCTCTCTCTCTCTCTCTCTCTCTCCCTCTCTCTCTCTCTCTCTCTCTCTCCTATCTGCTGCTCACCTGGCAAGCTTCAAGCTGTTGTCCAACAAGTTCAGGGTAAGCAACCTCCTCTCTTTTATGACTCATGGACTTCAACTCCCAGAATTCCTGAGTCAGCCTAGCTGGGCTATCTAGCTCTCTCCTGCCCTTCCTGCTTCCTGCAGAGACGCAGCAAAGGGAGGAGCTCCGCCCAGAAAGCTTTTCAGCTCCTCGGAGAACAGTGAGTGCAATCTTTTACACACACACACACACACACACACACACACACACACACAGAGAGAGAGAGAGAGAGAGAGAGAGAGAGAGGGAGAGGGAGAGAGAGAGAGAGAGAGAGAGAGAGAGAAGGAAGCAGGGAAGCGCAATTGCCTCTCTCTGTCTCTGTCTCTCTCTGCAAAGGCAGAGGAGGCTGGGAGCCACAGGGGAAGGCTCAAAGAGCCACATGCGGCTCCGGAGCCGCAGGTTGCCGACCTGTGGTTTAGCCATTATAGATCCTTATATTCTTAAACCATGTTCTTAAATTAGTGCAAATAAAGGATTGACTTCATTGCATCAAAGATGCAAGTAGCAGCCCATCATCCTCTTTCCCATTGTGGCATGATGGGTCCATATATGAAGGCTAAATCAAAGATAAGAGGCAGAAATGAAATATATTACACTTTAATCAAACTAAATTACAAAATATTATCATTGTTTTGCACAGAATGATAGGTGTTGATAGATAATTTTTTTTTAAATGTAAAATATCTAAGGGAATAAGTAAGGCATTCCAAAATAACTTTCTATTACAGAGACAGTAACATAAAAATACATTAGTGCTAGTGATTCATACAACTCAATGTGCCTCCTAAGGAAAAAAAAAAGGAGGTAGAATGGTTTTGAGTACAACCATACTCAACAGTCTGGGCAGGGCTGCCATGCCTGAGGCAGCATCTAAAACATTTGAGAATTCCTAGCTTAGTGAGCTGAATGAAAAAAGCCATGGTGGTATGTATATCCTAGTTTGTGGTTTAGGTGAACCTATGGTTTGTTCAAAAACCATGGTAAAGCAAGCAGTAGCTTCACATAATCCAAGAACCAATTGCTGCCTTTAGAGGTGATACATTACCCTCATTACTCTTATATTACCTTCGGTGACTCTCAGTAAGCTTGGATAGTTTAACTTCCATGAATTTCTTTAATTACAAAAAGCAGTCCAGTTTGGTCACCATCACTGCATTTTTAATTTTAAAAATGGTGTACATATGATGAGAATAGCTATTTCAGTTCTTCTATTCTGAATTTCACTTCATTCAAATCCACTGGATGACCCAAGTGTTATGACAAAGGAAAGACAAATCAGTCTCTCTGGAAGGAGTGTTTTTCTTAAGCACTGAAAAAAAGCCATCTATTGCATCATTTCTAGCACCCTACAGCCACTTTAAAAAATGTGAATATTCACAGTACTAGAAAATACAGAGAATATAACAGAAAGATCTCACCATTTGGTCTGCAGTATGCACTGTATATAAGGAAAAAAGATCTCCAGCCCAATCTAGCAAGGCAGTTCTTATGCTTTCACACACATTTTGTTCAACCTAGGTCAAGCTGAACTAAGCTTTACCACACCCCAGTAAACACACTAAATGCATGGGAGATGTTTATTTAGAGCTCCTGAGCCTCAGGAGCTGAGGTGCATATCAATGCCTTGTTCTTGGAAGTAGTGCTTGATCTAATCCTGTTCCTAGCTACAGAGAAAGCAATTCAATCAGATAGAAGTAGCCAGGCTGTTTTGACACAATATAGTTTCCTTTGACCCATACATATCATATGATATACATAGGCCACATAGGCTTCCAAAAACCTTTTTCTATCCCCCCCCCCGTCTCATTTCTACCACTGATTTTATTATAAAACGGGAAGGAAAGTTCTGAGGAACAAACTCAGTTCAGGCAATGCTTCACCATTTTCAAAATTACCCATAGTATTAGTGGGAACAAACCATAGTTCAGGTAGGATAATTTTCTCTATGGAGAAGGATACACAGCAAAAGACACTCTGCAGGAAAAGTCATGGAAGAAATTCTGGAGGGCTACTTCCAATCAGCATAGACCACAAGTGTCTAGGTCAGGGGTAGGCAATGTTGGCTCTTTTATGACTCGTGGACTTCAATTCCCAGAATTCCTGAGCCAGCCATGCTGGCTCAGGAATTCTGGGAATTGAAGTCCACGAGTCATAAAAGAGCCAACGTTGCCTACCCCTGGTCTAGGTGAATCCAATTTCATTTTGCATTCAGCAATCCTAACAAATAAGGAAACAATCTGTAGTACTCTCTTCTTGAGTATTCATATCCATACTCCCCTGAGCATGTATTATCTCATCCAATCATCATGCTAAACAAGATGATATTCCTGGGTGGTATTTGGAAAGTAGCTGTTCTAGGTTTGGGAACAAAATATTGTATAGTATTAACAACACAGGCGCTACATGGAAAAAGTCATAATTATCCTTATCTAAAAGATGAATGAGAAAGCAAGCATGAAGATCCAGTTTGGTGCAATGATTATGGTGTCACTCTAGAACAGTGGTGGCAAACCTATGGCACGGGTGCCAGAGGCGGCACTGAGAACCCTCTCTGCGGGCACACACACCATCGCCCAGTACTAGGCCTTCAGCTCGGTTTTATAAAACCTTTTCGCTTTAGGGCTTCGCCGCCGTGTGCAAAAAAAAAAAAAGGTTCAATCAATCAGTCAATTTCAACTTCTCTCAAGGAAAAAAAAGAACTTGCAAAGTTGGAATTGATTGATGGAACTTTTTAGTCCCACCCAGTCTGCCATTACCACTGCAGCCACCCCCACCCAATGGGCCACACCCACCCGGCACCCGATATGCATAAGTCGGTTTTGCATTGCAGTTTGGGCACTCGGACTCTAAAAGGTTCGCCATCACTGCTCTAGAACAAGAAAATTAGCTTGATGATTTTGACCAGTCATTTTCTGAGCTAAGCTATCCCACAATGCTGAGAGAAAATATTGAGAAAAGAATATTGGGCACGCCACCTTTTTGCTCTGGCCTGACATTAGAAGGTTTCTCGTGCAGTCTTCTATCAGTATTGTCTGAGGTATCAAATTAACAAAAAGCCCAGGACTTGTTTCAATAGCAATAAAATAACTCTGGCTAGCTCATATACACATACCTTTGCTTATTGTACCAATAAGCAAAAGTGAATTTAATCAATATCCTGGAACTTATTTTCAGAGCTAAAATTCAGCATAAAAATATGTGGAGCACTACTATGAGTGCTTTTGTCTATGGTTCTAGTGCAACTGTTTCGTGCCAAATAACCATAGCTAGAATTAAGATACAAGGCCAAGTTTCCAAGACATTCTCCAGAAGCAGGGCTCCTTTTTTTATGAAAAGCATTTATATCTTACATAAAATTTGCACATAGTATAAACATCATAGCAATTAGATCTTGATATACTGCATCAGAAAGTGAAGCAGTCAGGACTAGATGTGGAAATCAGCAGTACAGAAAAAATAAGAAACATATGAGTCTAAAATATGAATAAATATATTAAAATAATCTCATTAGCCTTTGAATTCATAAAAGTGAGAATTGTGTTGAAATTCCTGATCCTAAAAACCAAGCTGTCCATTTTAAAAATAGATTGTGTTATTAGCTCCAGACGTAATGGACATGTATCAAGGATGAAAAAGATCACAATCTCAAATATTGGGTATAACAACAGCAAGGTTGTACAATTCTAAGGTAGCTGACCTCAACCTGGTGCCCGATAGAGAATTTGGACACAACTTCCAGAATCACCAACTTGTATTGCCAGCGGTTATTGGAAGCAAAGAAGCCTATGTTGTGTGACAAGCTTTATTCCAGTCTTTAATTTAGGGCTTTTATTTCTTGGTTTGGTTTGGTTTAGTTTAGTTTTAATTTTTTGTTGTATTTCTGGTATTTTGTTTATTTTTTGGGAATCTTTTAATAAATTAAAAATAACATTATTCTTTTTTTAAAAAAACAATACACCAAGGAATGGCAGCAGATCAGGGGAACCTGCGGTTTACAAACCTCCAACATATTTAATGGATGAAATCAATTCCATAAAAGGAAGCTGGGAGCCAGAAACTGTCTACAGAAGAGAGAGCAAGTTCCTTAGTCAGAAAATATTAGCTGAAAGAGGGGAAAACCAGCAGAATGGGTGGGAGCAGGACAGAATGGAAGAGACATTGGCTGACTGAACGTAAACAGAAGTGCTCTATCCTGCAGCATTTTATGAAAGATCCCACATATCATGATAGACCTTTCTTTTGTCTAGTTCCTTCCATTCAGTTTGACTGGGTGGCCCAAATTCCTGTAAAAAGCGAGAAAATGAACATTTTCTGTTTTTTTCCATTTCTTTCCATCTGCACATTTTAGAACCTTCGTCTTATTTCTTTCTTGGGATCTGTTATTTAAACTCTGAAACTCCAAAAGATGTTGAGATTCTAGAAAGAGTACAGAGAAGAGCAACAAAGATAATCAGGGGACTGGAGGCTAAAAAATGCAAGGAACGGTTGCTGGAATTGGGTATGTCTAGTCTAATGAAGAGAAGGATGAGGGGGGACATGATAGCAGTGTTCCAATATCTCAGGGGCTGCCACAAAGAAGAGGGAGTCAAGCTATTCTCCAAAGCACCTGAAAGCAGGACAAGAAGCAAGGAGTGGAAACTAATCAAGGAGAGAAGCAACCTAGAACTAAAGAGAAATTTCCTGACAGTTAGAACAATTAACCAGTGGAACAACCTGCCTTCAGAAGCTGTGAATGCTCCAACACTGGAAGTTTTTAAGGAGAAACTGGAAACCATTTGTCTGAAATGGTATAGGGTTTCTTGCCTGAGCAGGGGGTTGGGCTAGATGACCTCCAAGGTCCCTTCCAACTTTATTATTATTATTATTATTATTATTGTTGTTGTTGTTGTTGTTATTGTTATATTATATCCTTCAGCCTTTCTTCATGGGGAAGGAGTTCAGCCCTAAATATGGTGTACTTCTTGAAATAAGAAATCGTACTGTTTTCCAAATACAATTATTCTTTATTTTAATTGTTGGATATGTATCCCATCATTCCTCTAAGCACTCAAGGCAGCATACATAGCATTCTCTCTTCCACCTTTATCCATAACTACCCCATGCATTAGGATGTGCTGAAAGAGAGTGACTCTCCCAAGGTCACCCAGTGAGCTTCCATAGCTAAGGCTGGGCATCAATCTGATTCTCCCACACTCTAGTCCAACACCTTAGCCACTATGCCACATTTGATTAATTATATAGACATTATATGATACTGACTGGGTTTACACTATAATGTGATTTCTGCTTTTTAAAATTTTGTGTGCTGTGCAAGCTTAATCATTGTAGTTTGTGAATGTTTTATAACTGAGCATGTGGGTGAGTCCAACCCAATTGTGGTATTCAGGGCACCATAAATAAACATAAGATACCGTAGTTTAATATGATGTGTGAATCCTGTCACTGACTGTCAATTTCTTTTTTTAATAGTCCCTAACATAGGAAGGTACCTTTTCTGCCTGAGCTGTCCTGTTGGTTGAACTACGGTATCTGCTGTCTGGGTATCCACATGAACCAGTGCACACTGATGAGTCATCTGCTTGAAGGATCCTCAGTGGACCATCCTTGATTTGTAGGCATTCTACATCTGAAAGGTTATCTAGTTCAAATCAAATTTAAACATAAAAAATCCTGAGAATGGGGAAAAGTGCCTACACATGATTGGTCTTGAAGCTGTCCATGAACAGCTGGCCTCTGGCTTGAGCAGGCACAAATGAAGCATTGCTGTTGAAGGATAATTTCTAAATATGCATTAATGAATACTGTTAATTAGCATTTGCAAATCTGTGGCCTTGATTTGCATGATGCATTTCTATTTTAGACCAATGCTTTCTCCAAATTTCTTTACTGTCTAATCATACCCAATTCAAATTTCACTTGCATATTGTGAGTTGCCACTTTCCACAAACCTAACAAATGATTCAAGAGCTGTTTTTCAGGGGGGGAAAGGAATTTCATTATTTAATTGACCAGACTTGTTTTGTCTATAACAAAAGCTGGCCTGTTTGTCTCCTTTCCCTCCTCTTTCCTTACACCCTAAATTATTTTGACCTTTAGGTAACTCTAATCCTTCTCCCTGGAGCTCTGGGACCCTTCAACACATTTGTTTGCAATTGGTCCTCTTTGTTGTTTTTTGAGAGATCCACTGTTGTTGTTTTTTTTTTTTGAGAACCATTCAAACATCTCATTAGAGTGGAGTCTTTTAAATTAGCCTTGCTGGAGGCAGAGAGAGTGCTGTGAAACTGCCTAGACAGAAAGATGCAGGGAGACAGGTCTATCCAAAAGCAATTATCACATCAGTGAAAAAATGTTTTACCCAAAAATGGGCAATAGGGAGGGAGGGGGTTTGCACCTCTCATCTTCTACAGAGCTGGGATGAAGGTTAAGATGATGGAAATATTATTCTTTGATAGTGTATTCTAGCCTTTCTCAACCTAGTGTTAGGCTACAGTCTTTGGGATTCATTGCGAAAGTTCAATACATCTAAAAGATACCACAGTAACATATTTAGTCAGCGGAGCCCCAGTGGAATAAATCCTAGTTCTTCAAGGACAACTTTGTCTAGATCTCAGGTTACAATTCAGTTGCTTTCCTGACTCTCTGCCTCAGAATCTATAGATCAGGAGTGTCAAAATGGAGGCCCACGGGCCAGATGCGTCACACTCAGGCCACGCCCACCCCAGCTTCACAAAGACAAAAAACGTCAAGATGCATAACAATATGTCACATGACATGATCAACTTTGACATCCATGCTTTAGATTATGTGGCTTCAAAATCATCCCTACTAATTTATTAAAAAAATCTAGATGGTCTATCTTAAAAATTTGCATATAACCATAGTTGTCTATCTGACTAAGAAAGGAAATGAGTCAATACCAAATTGTCTACTGAGCCCTTAAATTAGTTCATTTTAAAAAAAAACCCTTCATGTTGCAATAAAAAGTCATAAAATGCCTCTGGGCTTTCTGGTGATTTGTCACATCAGCTCTCACATTCAGACATGTAGCTGATATAAATTTATACCTCTCAAGTCCTGTGTGAAATAGTGTAAGTAGTGAAGTGAAATTTGCTTTATTTCTGTTCTTTTATGAGCTTTGTTAAAGAACCTCAATCTAGAACTGGATTAAACACAGATAAAACTCAAATAAGCCAGCAGCTACCAAGAACAGAGAATGGGTGACATCACTATTTGTCCCCCTGGTTAGCATAGTTAATAGCTTATTTTATCTTTCTAATCCGGGGCTTTTTCTGAACCCAAATACAGGTTCTTTCCAGATATTATAAGGCCAAGACCCCCCAAATACAAGACAGCTCCATTTCCAGATAAGAACAAGCCTATTCAAGATGCACTGATGAAAAGTATCATCTTAGCCCAGTCAGAGCAAAGATTACGCAGGAGTTTTTTTGCACAACATCCTGTTCAGCCAGTATGTAAACAGATCATTCCCTTCCTCAGGGCTGACGTCCAGGACTACAAGGGTTCTCCTTGAAAGTTTTTTTTTTTTTACTTATTATTATTCAAACTTTGCAAACCCCTCAGGAAGAAGTCACAGTATTCCAAAATGTTCATGTCTCAATCCAGCCCTGCAGGAAAGCAGCCAAGTATCTCCAACAAAAGGAAAAGACATGGGGCAAATTTCCTTTGAACTGTTTAGGAAACCTTTTCCTTCCCTGGCTGAAACTGGAGAGAGAAAACTTTGAAGAACAGAGAAAAGATTGGGGAGGGGGTGAGGCAGGGAGACTGGGAGGGGAGAGAAGATGTGCTGCTGGACACCACCGCTGCCTTCTTTGCTGGCTGGCAAATAAAAAGGCCAGGTTCTCCTTTTGCAGCCTATTCTGACTGCACAATGGGAAAAGGGGATCAGCGCCAAAATTACAAGTGTAAGGCTTTAATACATCAGGTTGAACAATGGCCTCTGCAAGCGTCTGTCTTGTCAAGAGAAGCAGTACAGCTCGTTCTGGGCCATTCAGTGCTGTGGAAAAGAAAAAACAAATAAACAAACAAGTATAAAAAGAGAGAGAGAAAAAAGCTCATTGTCCTGGTGAAATATTTCCCAGAATGAAAATACCCTCCTGCTCTTCTTTTCTTCAGTTTCCTAATGGGAAGCAAAATTACAAACCAGGCTGACAATTAAACAAACAGACCACTAGCTGAGCAGAGCTCAAGTGGAACAGATGTTGTTGCAGTTAGTCCAGGCCATGCGGATGGGGAAAGGATGGGGGTGATGGTGGCTGAGGTAACCATATTGTCTAGTTGCAACCACACCAAGGTTAGCCATTTCTCTTTCTCTCTCTCTCCTCCTCCTCCTCCTCTAAAAATCCTTTTGCCCTCTCATACCCCCATTTTGTCCCTTTCATTTTTTCTCTGTCTTCTTCTGCTCGTCTCATCTTCTCCTTCCTTACTTTGTTCCAATACCTCATTCATTGCAGGTGTAGATTTACATTATTTAACAATCAAAATACAGATTGCGTTTCAGAAAGGGCTAAAAAAATTAAGACAAGAGAGAACTCTTAGGGAAAAGGTTAATAAAGCCATCCAGAGTCACCCTATGGGGAGCTGGGGAGCATATAAATTTAATAAGTAAGTAAGTAAGTAAGTAAGTAAGTAAGTAAATAAATAAATAATACAAGGTTCAAGGAGAAGCTGCTATCTGCATAAACATTTTCAAAGGAAAGACTTTCTTTTCTGCAATGGTTAGTTAGCTAGCCAGGTGCCATTGAATCGGTCTTGACACCCAGTGCCTACATAGACAAATGTTGTGCTATCTCAACCTGTCTCTAGTAGTAACCTGTGCTTATCCACCCACTTTATTCCTTGTCTTTCTTTTCTATTTCTTTCAATCTTGCCAAACATACATTTTCTCTGTATTGTGTATCATCTACTCATATTATATTTACAAAATATGAGTTTCCGTTGTTCATCACTGATTGAATGAGTCTCCTTGCAATTCATAATACTGGACTATTTGGATCCATAAGCCTGTCATAGCCTTCCTCCTTGGGATTAATCTCTCTTTTTTTTTTTTTAAAGTACATGGGCATCTTTATCTAGTTTTGAGAACAAGGAAATAGCCTTTTAAAATCTTCAGTGTTGACTTCACTGAAAAGAGGAAATGGCCTTGTTGTCTTCAAAGGGTAGGACCAGAAGTAATGGATCAAAATTACAGCAATGGAGTTTCAAGCTAGATGTCAACAGAAACTGCCTGATTGTATGAGCTACTGTATAAGCCATTGGAACAGGCTGCTACATGAAATGATGAGTCTTCATTCAATGAAGGTCTTTAATATGCACAAAGGAAGCAGTTGAATGGATGATTAATTTGACTAAGCATGCTAGATGACACACCTTCATCTTATTAATATTTAACATTAACACACAATTTTCACTTCCCATTTTTCATTTTCCACCAGCTCTTCCTTATATAACACAGCAATGTTGGATGCAAATCCCAAACTGTTATTGTTTCAGCCTCCTACTTTGGTTCCTGCTGTTGTCTTTTCTAATCCTGTCATGGTTATAATAAATTCACAATATATTAAAAATATATGAGAACAATATGCATCCTTGTCTCACCCTTTTTCTATTCTGTTTCTTCAAATTCGGTTCTGACAGTAGTTCCTTGTTCATTGCAAAGGTTCCCCAGAAGAATAATCAGGTGTTCTGGCACAAGTAATAACTTTAATATGTTCCATATTCTGGCATAATCAAAGGCCTTCCTGTAGTCAATAAAGCAAAAGTAAACCTTATTTTTTACTTTATGCAACTTACATTAGCCCCTGATGTTGTGTCCCTTTAATTTCTCTGAAACCCTTCTATTCATGTGGCATCTCTCTCTGTAATGGCTTTTTTCTTCTTTACTTGCATGAAGAATTGTGCAATAGTTGATTCATTTGAACACTCTCTTGCATCTGCTGCTTCTCTATATTGGAATATGCACCAAACATTTCTAAGCTGATAGAAGAGAATGTTAGTAGCTTGGTGTTGAACTGTGAAGTTCTTGGTGCTTCCTGAGGCTAGTTGTTTTCTGCATCTGCAAGAAAACATCCAAACTTAAGAGCACCAAGGACTCCCACATTTCCAAGCACTATGATTAGTCTTGTTCCATATTTGTTGAAATCGAACTATAGCACTGTGCTTGTATTAAACGTTTTAATGAGTATTTCATCTGAACATACTGTTTTTCTGTTTGAGTTTGTCTATTGCCTTTTGGATCTCCCTTTCTAATAGAGTAAGTTCCCGAATATATAGTTTCAGTGCAAATCGGGTATTCTATAAACCCCTTTAAAGAATTTCAGTAGAGTCCTTCTGCCTTCGTTGAACTTTCCTTGTCTCTATTAGATCTTCCTATAAGTGTATGGAACTAGGTATCTTCTGTATTGCTACCTTGGCTGAAAACGTACCTGCAACTTCTGTGTTCTTAAAAATACACTTCGTGTTTCTTTTCTTCTTATTTTTGTCTGCTTGTTGACATATTTGCTTGCGATACATTCCCTTGTCCTTTTTTCTCAACATTGAAAGTCTGTTGATGATACAACCGTCTTGTTATCTGAGGGTCCTCATTTTACAACTTTTTGGGCTCTATTATAGTCTGTTCTGAAAATTACGTGGATCCTTTCCTTTTTGAAACATTGGGATTCTTCTTCTTTTCATCTTTAGTTTTCATATTCTGCCTTATTCTTTACTATAACTCCTCTGGTTCCCTTCTGCATAACTTCAATGCATCAAATTTGTTCCTTAAATTGATTTTAAATTCTTATATTCAGTCTACGTATCATCCAGATCTGATCTTACAATCCTCCAGGTCAAATCCATATAGTTGTCTACATGTGAGGTCTACATCACCCAGGTGGCCCAGCAGCACCATGGCAGCCACGCCCTCAACTGCACGTGACAGGGCACAAGGGTGGAGTCTTGTCCCCACTGCCCAGTTGCCATATCCTTGGCTGCGCTGCTCCATGCAACTCTCCTCCAGGGAGGCTGCTGGTGAGGAGGGGGCCGTGGGGGAGGCGGGGCTGGGGTAACAGTGGCGTGCCCACAGAGAGGGCTCTGAGTGCCGCCTCTGTGTCATAGGTTCTCAGTGCTTCCAACACAAACGTGAACACGAACAATGTTCTTTCTGAATTCTGTGCAATTCATTCTTTCTTTTGTCCTCATTGTGCCTCTTTTAACAATTTCATTTTTTTTGTTAGTTCATAATTCTCATATTCCATGTTCTAGTTATATGTATCCTTGTAAAATAAGGAATTTTGCCTTCAATACTTTCAAACCATGGTTTGATCTGTCTATGTCATGACTTCCAGATTTATTTCTAAAAGTTTGATTATTATGCTCAGTAACTAGAAGAGACTCTTCCAGTCTCAGGTTTTCATCCTGTAAATCCAACTTATCTAAATGCCTCAACTGGATCCTACAGTTTTACCATTGTCTTCGCAAGATCTCTTTACCTCTTCTTGGTAGAGTGGATTGATGAATCATGCAAAGTACCATCTGCTCTCATCCTAGTGTGGATTGTCTTTGGCTTCACTTGACTATACCAAAGAAGGTTACTGTATCAGGAGTGGGAGGGTTTTTCTGCATTGCTTTTCTCCAGTTCCCCAACATATTAGTCAAATGGTTCAGTGTTATTGGGAATTAAGGGAATTCCCTCTGGAAGGCAGCAAACTGGGAAAGAATAGTCCATGCTCCCAATGTCACCAAATACGTATGCACAGCTTGTGATGTGCATCAAATGGCACACCCTTAGTACACATGCATGGACCTGATTTCCAAGCTTTATTCAGCTTCATTGGAATACTGGATATAATTTCTGAATAGAAAAGAGTGAAAATGGACTCTCCTGGGATATGAACATTAAAAACTGTAAATTACAATGGCAACCAGATGCTTCTGAGAAATTTAGAATAAGACATTGCAAGCAGCAGGCCTACCCAGTTATTTCTACATCGGATAACTAGCATTTAGGCACCAGGCATAACTGAGCATTATTTCCACAAATGCTCACAGATTAGAAATTGTCCCAAGGCTGATTGGTGGTTTCTACCACCACTGAGGCTCAATGGAGTCATCAGGTGCCCTTTAACAGAGGAGAAAAGCTTGAAACAGAACAACCAGAACTTGGATCATTTAAATTTTTATTTTTTTCTTAGCCTGAAAGTTTCCTGAGAGAGGAAAAGGAATAGATTCAGACTGATCCTTGGCATCAGACAATCCTTAATCAATTCAATGGCAGCACTTTGGAAAAAGAATGATGACATCTTGCAAGATTGATTCTTCATTTTACCATTCACATCGTTATCCCTTACTGATATTTTTTGTTCAGCTCTCCTATTATATACTTGCCTGGAATTTACCTTGGGTATTTGTCATGATAGGAGTCATTTTTGTTGCAAATCTTGTTCTATTCTGGCCCAAAACAGCTTCAATATTGCATATTTGCACCCCATCTTAGTTCTTGACTATGGAGAATAAATCTAATGGGGAAAAATGTGAAAATGAATAGATTTGTGAGACTTTCCTTCACTAAGCATGAGCTTTGCTGCTCAACTTTGCTTTACGTGAGAATTTTTGGATCTACTTTCTCTGGTGGAGAAGCTCTCACCTTCCTAATTCTTTGTGCTTGGGAAATATTTGGCTGAAGAGACAACAAATCCTGCCAGCCTAAAGCCTATGCAGTATTAGCACAAGCTGGAGAGGGTATTTTAATGCCTGACTGGAGAGACAGTGGAAATGTAGAATTGCTCTCATGCTTCCCTGGAGTTGAAGAAATGGCCAGCTGGATGCAGTCCTGAACTGAAGGCAGCCAAGGTTTTTGTGGATTCAAACTAACAAGGTGATTGTGCCAGGGACACTGCTAAAGGCATGGTGGAGGGATACCTAACCTAAGATGTTATGATCCTGGCTCCAGTCCTCCCCCAGTGGTTTAAGTCTTGCTTTTCTATCCTGTGTTCCAGATGTATGATTACACTAACACGGCTTGACAACATAATCTTTCGTAAAAGGGGCTGCCCCCTCCCACATGACCATGTGAGGCATTTCATATTTTGGCAGTATCAAAAGCACCTTTCTGCCCAACATCTAAATGCCAGACAGCATCAGCATGGCCACCTTTCCGTTAGCACGGCTCCTGGTGCAGCTGTTGGCAGCAAAAAGAGCACCTGTCAAATATCTGGACTTCACAAAGCTGTTAAAGATAGACAACAGGGTGGCAATCCTATAATAAAAGGTTTTATCCGAGTAGCTGAAGTTTCTGTCTCAAGTTGAGATGCTCTGGTAAAGATAAGGTGCTTGGAGAACCAAAACAGACTTTTATTAAAACCTTCATTCCAAATCAAGGTATTTCATGGAAACTCTCCAAGAATACATCATACTGCCAATTTTTTTTTTATATATACAAGAACCTGGAAGTTTATTTGAAAATGTGAAAGCATCAAGAGACAAAGAGTTTGCTTGTGTTGTTTGGTTACTATATCTAGCTCATTTAGTCATGTTGTCAATGACTTAGCTGTTTTCCCATTTCCTGTGTTACCAGACAGCTTGAATTCCAGCCAAGGTTTCAGCCAGGTGCTAGAAGCCCAGCTGAGCAACTATATTACAGGGGAAATTTTTTGAGGCAGAAATAATTCCAGTCCAATGGCTGTCCAATATATTTGGGGATATGGCTAGAATGGAGAATGAATTACTGTACCTCTACTCCTTCCCCCACTACACATAAAAACACATACTTTCCCAACAACTATGCACTCTCAAAATGTGAATAAGGTAATAAGTTTTGTCATTTGCAGTCTTTATAAAATCTGAAAAAGAAGAGGGGGGGAGAGGATGGCTTATATATATCCTTGAACCATTGAGTAGAGCATTGATGCTCTTCAGACTCCTAACAATCAAGACAGTGAATAAGAAAAAATGAAGAAAAAGTAAAAGTAAGGCCACCCTGTTTTCAGCCTCTTGGATATAAAGCAGTGGTTCTTAACCTGTAGGTCGGGACCCCATTTGGGGTCAAACGACCATTTCACGGGGGTCGCCAAGCAACACAGTCTGCCATTTTTTTCCCCTTTTCCTTAGCTGTGCTACTCCCTTTTATTCTATTGGCTTTTGAAAGCCAATAGAATAGACTTTCTTGAATAGAGTCTAATTCTATTGGCTTTCAAAAGCCAATAGGAATTGTCCAGGCTGTCTCTGCCCTGCTGAGCTCGCCAAAAGTCCCATTCTGCAAACGGTGCTGCACCAGTTGAGTAGTCCTCGACTTACAACTGGTTGAGTAGTCCTCGACTTACGACCGGTTGGGGGTCGTGGCATTAAAAAGGTTGAGAACCACTGGTATAAAGGCTGGTGATTATACTAAATGGCCACTCTGACTCAAAAGGGACAAATACTTATTATTTAATGTCTGGATACAATGTCAGGGAAATCTACATATGCTAGATACATGTGTAGTCCTGACAGCCTAAATGCTAGTTCATTCTGTTCAGCACATACACGCCTATTCTTACTACACCACAGCTTTACACCAGCTAAGTAGTGGCCCTCAGGTTGCTGGCCCTTCTAGGCTCTTCCGCTGGTCTCACCTAGCCCTGGCTCATGTCACAATGCCTCGCATCTGGCCAGGTTCAACGCTGGCTTTCGCTCTCCAAACACATGAATTCAGTTACTGTAGGTTTTTCTCACCAAAGTGGTACCCATTTATCTACTCGCAATGTTGTGTGCTTTCAAACTGCTGGCTGGGCAGAAGCTAGAGATTGAGTGACTGGAGCTCACTCTGTCTTGCAGAGCTGGGCTTGAACCATACAGAACATTTCTGGCCAGCAGTTCCAGTGTCATTAAGCCTCTGCGCCACCACATCCCTGGACAAATACTGAAAAATCCACATAGGATTTTTTTTTCAATTAAATTACATTAAATCACATCAACATGACTGGTCTGGTTGGCAATCCATCAAACGTTCTCATTTAGAATTCTTTCCCCCCATATTTTAGTTGTTTGTCAAGACAGATTGCAATAAAGGACAAAGTAAGATTCAAACAGTAATGAAAATCTTTTAGACAAATGAAAGAGAAAAGGCAATCAGGGAAAACAACAACCAACTAAATTGCAATATTTACTGTTACTAGGTGAGTCATTTTACAAGGCAATAGTCAAATCTAAATAAAAAGGTACTAGCCTATAGGCAGAAGGTAACAAAGAAGCCGACAGAATTTCCCTTGCCCTGGAGTTCCAAGGCCCTCTCTTAGTTTCCACCAAATATTCTTCAGAAGCTGATAGAAGGTGTGTCTCAAAGTTCTTGAACAATCAAATACTGACCCAATCATATCAAAGAATACATCTTCTAGATAATTTGGGATCCTTCCAGACAAAGCTATTATTACTCCACACATGCACTGATAGAATTTTATGACATTCTCCATTTGAAATCCTTCTGTCTCTTCCTGTATACAGATGAATATTTCTTTTCTTTCCACAGGAAACTTGTTAAGGATAAAAAGACAAAAAAGCTGCAAATACATTTTGACTAATAGTGTTAGGATCTGGAGAAAAAAAAGGTCCCAAGTCTTTCATAGTCATACCTAGTTGAATTGTGGCTGGAAATGGACCAATACTTAATAATATTGTCCTGGCGTTCCCTAGCCCTAACCCCGAAGACAATTGGATGAGGTCCTGCTCCAGATGCTTCCTTTGCCGGAAATTAGATGATCATTACAAATAGCTACAACCAAAAGTATTATGTTTATAAAAGACAGCCCGACCACATCTACTGGAATGTAGAAAAATCAATGCAATGTTTCACCAAGATTTTATATTAATAATTAGATCATTTGATGGAAATTTATAATTTGGGTGTAAGGTTTATATTGTAATAAAATACATACATACATACATACATACATACATACATACATACATACATACATACTAGCAGATGAAGAAATAGAAGATAGTGGGGAAAAATACATTGCTACCTTGATCCATTCCCAAATGATATTAATACAGCTCTTGAGAGATCTGTAGGGAAAAGTTGAAATGGCCCAGCATTTAAAGCACTTCTTAAGCAAAGAGTAGGTTCAGTTATTAATGGAGTAGGGATAGAATCAAGATTACATGAAGTGTTACTACCACTTTATAATGCCTTGGTAAGACCACACTTGGAATATTGCATCCAGCTTTGGTCGCCACAATGTAAAAAAGATGTTGGGACTCTAGAAAGAGTACAGAGAAGAGCAACAAAAATGATTAGGGGACTGGAGGCTAAAACATATAAAGAACAGTTGCTGGAATTGGATATGTCTGGTTTAATGAAAAGAAGGACTAGGTATGACATGATAGCAGTGTTGCAATAGCTAAGGGATTGCCACAAAGAAGAGGGAGTCAAGCTATTCTCCAAAGCGCCTGAAGGCAGGACAAGAAGCAACGCATGGAAACTAATCAAGGAGAGAAGCAACCTAGAACTAAGGAGAAATTTCCTGACAGAACAATTAATCAGTGGAACAATTTGCCTCCAGAAGTTGTGGATGTTCCAATACTGGAAGTTTAATATTGGACAACCATTTGTCTGAAATGGTCTAGGGTTTCTTGTCTGAGCAGGGGGTTGGACTAGAAGACCTCCAAGATCCCTTCCAACTCTATTATTGTTATTTATCCTGAGTAGAATTCTTCTACAAAACTGAATGTAATATAATATTTTTAAAGCCTATAAAATATGTAACATATAATATGTGAAAGAAACATAACTCAGATTTGGTAGAATAGGTTTGATATCTGCTAGATTCTAGAATATTTGAAACATGGCAATCATTTTTTTATATTTTTCTGATAATCAGCACTAGTCATTATCAGATTGCTACAATGTAGTTCCCATCACAGCCCTGGAGCCCTTGGGCAATTTCATATTATTGCTACTGGTCCAGTATAAGACATTGAGTAGTATTAAAGAAAAAGAAATAAATGTGTAATGTTGAATTGTTTTTACCACAAAATGGTATGCAACATAGCATTACGGTCAGTTTCATTTACCAATAAACTAGAATTAACTTTGGCACATATACATGCAAAGGAAAAATATCCTGTCAGATCTAGGAAATCAAATATGAAAAGAGAACTTGCTCACTGTATAAAATTACTGCCTAGAATAAAGAAGCATTGCTGTATTTTATTTCCCTGTGGTTTAGCTTGCTGAATACCTTTAAATGATCTGCTTTTCTCAGCCAGTATTTGATTAGTAGTTTTATGATGTTTTGCACACTTACTATCAGTATTATTTAAGACTTTCACTAATTGCAGGACTCTTGTCAGGTTTTTAATGTAACTGTGTAGCCTGGTGTGATTACTTTTCTAGTTATAGTGTGTAAATGAGTATATTAAAAATGATACCGCACTAGCTCTTTATACAGAGAAGCCTCGATCTAGTCAGCTGGATTGTGGAAATTTGTCTGATACCAGTTTATCCTTCCTAACATCTTCCTGATAGCCAGTACAATTATAAAAGAGACCCACTGCAGCAGGAGAAAGAAAGCCACAGAGCCTTAACAAAGTGCTGGCTTGCTTCAGTCACACTTGACATATCCTACATTTGTTCCTTCATTTTCCTATGCCAGTGATGGCGAATCTTTTAGAGACCGAGTGCCCAAACTGTAACCCAAAACCCACTTATGCATCGTCGGGTGCCAGGTGGGTGTGGCCCATTGGCTGGGCGTGGCTATGGTGGTAACAGCAGACTGGGTGGGACTAAAAAGTTTAATCAATCAATTCCAACTTTGCAAGATTTTTTTTTCCCACGAGAAGTTGAAATTGACCGATTGATTGAACCTTTTTTTTTTTGCACATGGCAGCGGAGGCCTAAAGTGAAAAGGTTTTATAAAACCCAGCTGAAGGCCTAAGACTGTTTCCACAGAGCGGGCTCTGAGTGCCGCCTCTGGCATCCGTGCCATAGGTTCGCCACCACTGACCTATGCTAAGACAGGAAAGGTTGGTAGATGTACAATAAATGAAATACATGGGGATTAAGGGACAAAAACAGTCAGCCTTGGTGTAATGATTAAGGCACTAAGCTAGAAATTAGGAGAGTGTGAGTTCTAGTCCAACCTAGCAAGATGACCCTGGGTCATTCCCATTCTCTCTCAGCCTTTGGAAGAAGGCAATGGCAAATCACTTCCAAAATCTTGCCAATAAAACCACAGGGACTTATCCAGGCAATCAAAAACTGACTTGAAGACCTTCCCCACAAAAAAGGAGCAAAACAGGAAAATGCTAAAGAATGCCATGCCTCTGTTTACAACAGACTGCAATATTTGTTTTTCTTATAATTAAAATGACATTTTAATGGCATTTTAATAATTAGCTGCATAATTAAAAATAAAAATCAAATAATAATTTCCTTTTGTATGATTAAATTGGAAATATGGATACATGATCACAGTAGTCTGTAATGTCCTGATAGAAGGATCCACTGCCAAGATAGTACTTATAATTCCTGTTGTCTGGCTTGAAATTCTCGAAGTTGTACCGTAGTACCAATACATTTAGAGAGCAAAGTAATGCAGTGGAACAATACAGAGTTGTGGATCGCATCCTCACTTAATGTTGCCCGTGATTTCAATTTAAATTCTGGGATTTAACATCAGCTTCTAAAACTAGATTGGCCATTTATACACTGATAAAAAGAAGACACAGACTTACCTACAAATTGATAATGTGAAGTGTATGTTCTAAAAGCTTTACCACATTGTATTTTTCACCATAGTAGGAAAGAGTGAGAAGATAATCTGTGTGTTTGCTGAACAGCTGCTCTTGTGGTTCACATTTGGAGTGGAGAAACTATTCACACAGAACATGCCTTCAAATAAGGACAATCCTTGGACAGCCCTTCTATAACTGGGATGCATAGTCTACCAGTGACTGAATCATATCAAGGTGCAGGAGAAAACAATGAAAGGTGGGACAAAGTACAAGGGGGAAGGTTAACTTCTTTAACCTATTACTTTCCCTTTTTTATTTGCTGTTTTGGACACACACACACCTTCATAATAGCATAAGAATCTAGCACCCTATCCATCAGAAATGTACACAAACACTTCCAAACGATGCAGGGATGATAGACAAACTGAATTCTGATTCTAAATTGGCATCCACTGTGATCCTATCTGAGCAGAATTTGGGAGAATCATCATACTTAGCAGAAACAAACCCTAAATATTCACCCAAGTAAATTATTGACTTGAAGTCCAAGAGCAGTATCAAAAATACAATGGATCTGAATGAGGCATTGCACTTAAATGCTTGAGCACACCAACTATCATTAAAAAGAAAAAATAATTTGACCTATACAGGAACATGGAAAATTGTTAGTATTAAGCCAGTTAAAAATTATGCTTGCACATTCAGTATTGTTGACATTTATTTCCACTGTCATTGGTGAGTAAACTGGTGATTAAGCTCTTCTATCAGGTGGCAACAACAGTAGTTGATTTATTTTATTACTTTTATATCTTTCCTTCCTCTAGCAACACAAGGTGACATACAAAGAAATCACTCCTAATTCTGTTCCCTCAACATGCTGCATGGCAGATTGTTGGGCTAAAATAGAATGATTGGCCCAATGTCACCCATTAAACTCCATGGTCTTTTTCTTGTCATCAAGAGTGACAAAAAGGCTGGTCTCATAACTAGCAAATAATGCTTTTCTGCTCCCACTTCACTCCATTTTTCTCCTCCTCTCCAGCTTCTAGAGACCTTTGCGGCAATCCTAAAGAGGTGTTGTGTGGATTAAAGAGTGACACAGTGGGAAAATTGCATTGGCAAATGCCAGCAAATGTGGTAACTAATGGAAAACAGATGTCTGCCTTCATGTAAGGGAATGTTAGGACATGGACAACATGCACAACAGTGCCAAAACCCTAACATTAGGCTCAAGCATATTCATAGGTCACATAAAGTAATCCTAAAGACCAGAAGATAAGCTAGTTTAATTACAAGGCTAGTCCTGGAGTCCTCTGCAATGTATAAGAAAATTCTCCTCAGCAGATAAATGAAATAAAGACCACATTCCTATTATTACACAAACACTTGGGGATGGTGGACAATTTTCCATTTTTGACCATATTGCAGATGCTTTCTCTCTCTCTCCAAAAGGCTGCCATTTTGGATTAGCCAGTCACATTTACAAACTAACAACTGGTAAGAGTGTTTTTTATCAGTCCTTCCAGCCCCCAGGATGCATCCAGTTCCCTTCCCCAGTTTACCTTGGTTTCTTTTGAAGGCAGCTGGAGACTCTAAACCAGTGACTCTTAAACTGTTTGACCCAATTACCTCTTTTCCCAGACTTGATTGATATCATTACACCCCCCACCCACCCACACACACCCATACAAGTCTCTGTTGTTTTACAAAGCATTTGGCAGTGGCAGTCCCAAGCTAGATCTTCAGCTCACAAGAAAGCAATTATAAATTACTCCAGGATATGTCCAAATTGCTCCCTTGAGTAATTACCACCAGTTCAAGAACTACTATTTTAAACACAGCACTAAGCCATTTTTATTTTCTAAAAATGGGGCTTAAAGCAGGCTTGGAAATAAACATGATGATGGCATTGTGCTGTGCAACACATCAGTTTCCCATTCTCATTTATTTAAATGAAAAGGTATTTAAAATGTATACAGTCAGGATGAGTGGTCACTCAATGTGTTGGGTTCTTGATGCTTTCTGAGCTTCATTGTTTCTTTGCATTACCAAGCTAGGTAACATCAGTATGAGAGAGTGTGAAGTTTGTTGTTATTTACTGTATATATAGTACTGTATGCTGTCTGCCCTGTCCTGGAGAGATGTGGCTTCCTCCTTAATGGTTCCACGATAGAGTATGGTTTTAATTAAGCAATTCATATGGCCTCCTCTCTCATATTATTTGTGTCTGGCCTTTATTATTTTTATAAATAATTCAAAGTGGCAAACATATCCAACACACCCTCCCCCTTCCTCCCTTTTTCTCCACAGCAGCCATATGAGGTACGTTGGGCTGAGAGAGAGAGTGACTGGCCCAAAGTGACTCAGCTGGTTTTCATGGCTAAGGCAGGACTAGAACTCACAGTCTCCTGCTTTCTAGCCTGATGCCTTAGCCATTAGACCAAATTGGCTCTGTTTTTGGTCATTTTGCTAAGCTGTTTCCCATTTAGCTGCACAGCTCAATGGAGGTCTGTATCTTACACTGATGGGCAGGGCATGCTTGTCATGGTCATCCATGCAAGGGTTGTTTCTTGGTAGAGGTATGCTGACATGCAAATGTCTCCCATTTGCTTACCTTCTGAAGTGTGATTCCAACAGATATGAATACAGATAGTCCTCGACGTGCAACCACAATCGATCCCAAAATTTCTGTTGCTAAGTGAAACATGTGTTAAGTGAATTTTGCCCCATTTTACAACTTTTCCCAACTCCTTGTTAGGTGAATCACTGCAGTTGCTAAGTTAATGATACAGTTATTAGGTGACTCTGGCTTCCCCATTGACTTTGCTTGTCTGACGGTCACAAAAGTTGATCTCATGAGCCCAGGATATTGCAGCCATCATAAATATAAGTCAGTTGCCAACCATCCAGATGTTGATCACATAACCACAGCAAGGCTACAACAGTTGTAAGTGTGAAAAAGGGTCATAAGTCACATTTTTGAATGCTATTGTAACTTTGAGTGGTCACTAAATGAACTGCTGTAAGTCGAGGACTGCCTGTATATGTAGGGTTGAAATTTTGGTGCTCTCTGAGTTTGATTGTTTTCTTGCAGATGCTTCATCAGCAAGCTAGGTAATATCATAATCAACTTCCCTGTATGCTAGGACCCAAATACTTCCAACTCTTTTGTGACTACAAATACAGCACCTATGCCTAGGAGGTTATATATATATATATATATATATATATATATATAGATATAATTAATAGAAATATATATATAATTATAATATATAATATATGAATATACACATACAGACATATATCTAACACAGACATATACATATCCATTTATTATAGATATATAGAATATATATATTAATATTATATGCGATTAAAAAGGTTAAAAATGATGAACCCTGGGAATTCATAATGAAAATATAAAATGAGCACCAGGGTAATAAAAACTATAAAAGTTTTTAATAAATTAAAACTATAAAAGTTTTTAAAAGCGCCAAGCTTTCGCCGTCACCTGCCAGCATCCTCAGGGCTGGCGCGCCAGAGAATGAGAAGGTCTTTTATAGGCGTGTCGAGGTCTGCGCCCGGCTCCTCGATCTTGTTATCGGGCCTAATTGGTTCAGCCGTGTGCAATTAACCTGTGCTTCTTTTCTCTTTTTGGTTGCGTTTTTATCCTCATCCGTCTCCAATTCTCCCAACTCTGGATTAGCTAGATGGCAATTGCAGTTATTTCGGTTGCCTTTATATTCTAACCTCCCCTTAGGCTCAGGTGGTAGTGCACATTCCACATTCTTTTTTCCACCATATCTTGTCCAGTTGTTACTTTTAGGATCATATTCATTTCCGGTCTCAATACTTTCACTTTTAATGTGTCCGTCATCCTGTTGATCTCGTAAGTTGCTACGGGTCCGGTGCAGCGTGGGGGGGTGTTCCGCAAGGTGGAGGGATCGTCTCTTATTAGTTGTCATGCCCAGCTGTCCTGCGCGTGTCCTACTCCAGGTGCCCGGTCCAGGGGGTGTGTGCGCAGCAATCAAGCCGCGTCCCTCCTGGTTACAGCGCTCTTCCTCAGTTCTCCCCTTTTTTACATTATTAAGAGCATTCGCTTGTATTCCATGGAATACAAGCGAATGCTCTTAATAATGTAAAAAAGGGGAGAACTGAGGAAGAGCGCTGTAACCAGGAGGGACGCGGCTTGATTGCTGCGCACACACCCCCTGGACCGGGCACCCGGAGTAGGACACGCGCAGGACAGCTGGGCATGACAACTAATAAGAGACGATCCCTCCACCTTGCGGAACATCCCCCCACGTTGCACCGGACCCGTAGCAACTTACGAGACCAACAGGATGACGGACACATTAAAAATGAAAGTATTGAGACCGGAAATGAATACGATCCTAAAAGTAACAACTGGACAAGATATGGTGGAGAAAGGAATGTGGAATGTGCACTACCACCTGAGCCTAAGGGGAGGTTAGAATATAAAGGCAACTGAAATAACTGCAATTGCCATCTAGCTAATCCAGAGTTGGGAGAATTGGAGACGGATGAGGATAAAAATGCAACCAAAAAGAGAAAAGAAGCACAGGTTAATTGCACGCGGCTGAACCAATTAGGCCCGATAACAAGATCGAGGAGCCGGGCGCAGACCTCGACACGCCTATAAAAGACCTTCTCATTCTCTGGCGCGCCAGCCCTGAGGATGCCGGCAGGTGACGGCGAAAGCTTGGCGCTTTTTAAAACTTTTATAGTTTTAATTTATTAAAAACTTTTATAGTTTTTATTACCCTGGTGCTCATTTTATATTTTCATTATGAATATTCCCAGGATTCATATTTTTAAGCTTTTTAATCGCATATATATATATATATATATATATATATATATATATATATATATATATATATATATATATATCTTTAATTACTGTCAGCCTCCCTGGATAAAGCAGATAGGAATCACAAGACAGACGAGCTAATTCTACTTTATTAAACTACACTGACAGAATCTTGCAAGTCTGAAAGTACAATTTCCCCCCATCTCCTTTACAGGTTTAAAAACTGGGGAAGGTCTCTTCTGAGCTTCTTGACCCACCCACTATCCAGCTGCAGGCTATTCTGTCCCTTATTTGACTGTCCCCCTTGGCAGGGTCTTTGCCCAGTCTCCCAAGGTCTTTCCCACATACAGTTACACTTATAGAGAACAGTAGTCCAGAGTGATAATAAATTTACAGGCTGCCATACTCCAGAACAACGCTGGGCACCTCAAAATTAAATAGGCAGAAAACAGCTAGGAAAAAAGGTCATGTGCATCTGGACACTCCCTAAACACAACCAACAAGAACCCCACAACCACCCAACGTCAAGGCCTGGGAGAACAGCCAATGATTTCAAGCCTGATTTTCTTTGACTATGGACAAAAAAGTGCCTGGACAAGTACCTGAAGTTTTCAGAAGAGATTTGCCATTGCTTCCTTCCTAAGCAGTGACTGATCCAAGGTCATCCAGCTGGCTTTCTATCTAAGGAGGGACTAGAACTCATGGCTCCCAGTTTCTAGCCCACTTCTTAACCACTACACAAATTTGGCTCTCACAGTGACAAAACATATATTTCTGTTTCAATTAATCTCTAAATTTGCATCTTATATAAATTATCCTGTGCAAACTTTATGCTTTCCATGCGTGAGAGTATGTCATACCTTCCTTCTCTGAGGCTCATGTGTAGGGGACCACTTATTTTATATACATATAGATTGTACAACAGTTTTGCACAAAAGAGTCCATCAAAAAGTGCAACTCAGGTTCTTCTGCCACTTCCCTGCATCTGCATTGTCACTGACTTCAAAGAAATGCACAAAAAGTTCTAGTTAGCTCTCTCGACTTCACAGATAAAATCTCTACAATTAATTTTGCAATCCATAGGCTGCAGGAAAACGTCTAGGCTAACCAGATGTACAAGAAAGCATTCTACACAAGAAATCTGGACAATAGAACTCTTACTTGAAGTTGATTCATATGACCAGGTTTCACCTTCTCCAAATACAACAGAAAGAGCTCAAACTTTGCTATTGTTTTTTTCCTCCTTTACTAAAGTAAATAGAATCAGTCTAGCACCTTACCCAGCAGCTGGTCTTTATCTAGTTTTACTCAGTTGGTATCTCTGTATCAGTAGGAATAACTTGGTCTGAATGTCATTTCACAGTGAAGGGAGGAATAAAGCAGCAGAATCTCCTCTAGAGAAGACCGATGCTCTGCTTTGTCTGTTTATATTTATTCTCCCCTTCTCTCTCCCCCCTCCCCACATGATGAAAGTAGTTTGACTGAGACCCATTGCAATTCACTCCTTATTCTTGTCTCTTATCAACCTCAAACTCCCTTCTTTATCCTTCTAAGATAGGACTGATGCCAACTTTGAAGTGAAGGAAGAATTCTTCAGCAGTTCTGAAAAAATATGTGCCACCAGATCTAGAAATATCCCTGTGCACTTTTCAGAATTTAATAATAATAATAGGCATTGACAAATTTGCTATTAGTCAATTGCAAAAGACAGCCTTACTAGGAACTGCTTCCATCCTGCAACGATATCTGTAATACCATCTGCCTATCCCAGATCCTGGATAAGGACTCGATAGGTAGACAAAATGCCAAATCCAGTCTGAACATCTGGCTGACTGTGCAATGATCCATAATAATAATAATAATAATAATAATAATAATAATAATAATAATAATAATAATAATAAAGTTGAAAGGGACCTTAAAGGTCATCTAGTCCAATCCCCTGCTCAGGCAGGGAACCCTATACCATTTCGGACAAATGACTGTCCAGTCTCTTCTTAAAAACTTCCAGTGTTGGAGCATTCACCGCTTCTGGAGGCAGGTTGTTCCACTGGTTAATTGTTCCAACTGTCAGGAAATTTCTAGTTCTAGGTTGCTTCTCTTGATTAGTTTCCACCCATTGCTTCTTGTCCTGCCTTCAGGCGCTTTGGAGAATAGCTTGACTCCCTCTTCTTTGTGGCAACCCCTGAGACATTGGAACACTGCTATCATGTCACCCCTTGCCCTTCTCTTCATTAAACTAGACATACCCAATTCCAGCAACCGTTCCTTATATGTTTTAGCCTCCAGTCACCTAATCATAATCACCTCAATGGACTACAGTAAAATGTGAGTATCACTAATTTTAGCTAAATATCAATACATGAGATTTCCCAGCATCACTACCACCCATGGCACCATACTTTATCTCCAGAAAGCAAGCTAAAGAGCAAATAATCATTTGGAAAACGTATTGGTTCAAAATCAATGAGAGAATGACTCGAAGCCAAATCATATGTATTTGAAGAACCTCAGCTGAAATGAGTTGGTCTTATTTCCAATAAAACATGACAGAACTGCTTAGTGGTAAAAATTCAAGAGGCTGAGGCTGAGCTATGCAAATAAATATATGTGGTTTATTGAGAAGCAGGTTCCAGTCACACTTGAGTTTTTAGACTTGCTTTCACTTACTTCCAAATAAGTTGAACTAAGCTTGTAGTCGTCATCATTTTAATTCTATCCTGGTTTTTTTAAGCATCAAACATTTATCATGATGACAAAAGCAATCTAGAATTGAAGTTTGCATAAATAATTTGTTACAATGTATATTTTGATTACTTATGTGAACTGAATATTTCTGTCACATTTTTCTGACTTTTGCAGTTTTTCAGTAGATAATTATTTTCAGTTCTACAGATCATTTTCCAGAAAGAACTACAAGAGAATTAACAGTAAAACCCTATGTATATATTATCTATTCAAAAGTAAAGCCAAGTGAAATCAGTAGGGCTCCATGCCCAGACAAAGGAACAGGCTGCAGTCCAAATTTTTAAAAAATAATTAAAGAAAATCAACACTATTTTTGCTGAGGCTTTGACTGTGGCATCTAAACATGTGTGTGTCCTATCACATCTTCCCTCTGTGGTCCTAAGATGTTTTGCACAAACAACTTTATTTTTGTTGTAAGAAAATATATTTTACTAGGCAGTTTTATGAGGCCTGACAAAAGGCCTCATAAATAACCCAGCAGGAAATATAGGGTAAATAAAATCTTTACAACTTGATCATAAACCTGAGGAGTCTTTGGTTTCTTTACAAATGGAATCGGCAAAGTATTTCATTAAGGCAAAGGACATGCTCCCTAGAGCTCAAAAATTACAGCTGGCATGCCTTTTTAACCTGCAATTCAGTCAAACAGGTTTGGTGGCAGTGTAAAATCTGAAGGGTTTTTCTAGACATCAAGAGTCATCTTCTTTCCCACGTACAGTACTCAAGATCTGTGGCCCAGCAAAGGCTGATCTTTATGTACACAACCTTCCTAAAATTGGATGGTTTACAAGTTAACAAATACAGCGGTGGGATTAAGCTACAGAATTTGCTTCCACCAGGATGTGATGGCTGCCATTAGTTTAGATGGCTTTAAAAGTAGGATGCATAAATGTATACAGGAGAAGTCCTTCCATGGCTAGAAGTCTGGTTATTTTCTAATTCCAGGACTATAAGCAATGCTTCTTAGTGTTGCAGGGGAGCAATCATGGAGGAGGACAATTTCAAGGAGGAGGAGGAGGAAAGAGGAGGAGGAGGAGGAGGAGAAGAAGAAGAAGGAGAAGGAGAAGGAGAAGAAGAAGACCACCGCAGACATGCTTTTGTAATTACATTTCCATTCCTCACGACTAAGATACTTGGAAAGTCAAAGTTCAGATTTATACATCAAAATGAAACAAATGTCAGTGTGCACTAACTTGCTTTCTTTATTAAGAAAAGAACCTGGACGAGTGGAACTTTGAATAGAATTTCTTCTTCCTGGAATATTCCTGGAAGCGCAGGGTCTGCTTTTTTCTGATCAACTGAATGAAGATCCATTGGTTGCAACAGGAATTGATCCACTGACTTATTACCAGGGCCTGACTTCTTCCGCTGAGCTAGAGCGGCTGGCCACTCCAGCAGACAAATGTTATCACCAACCCATACTGCTACATACACACTGAAATTAAATAACAGGTACATGAAGTTGCAAAGAAATACTGCACAATCAGAATTCAAACATCTACTTGGTCTTATAAGGCACTGCCTTGAAGAAGCTGTCTTTTCCCCATTTGTGCAACTACTAGCAAATCATCAGACATATTTGATTTGAGAAAATGCAACATCCATGCTGATGCATGCTCCAAATAATCGCTCAGATCCTTTTTGTTGCACAGCCCTATCGCTCAATATAATTAGCCACTTACTATTTCTCAACCTAATCTACTGAGATCTGTGAAAATAAATCTTGCATACCTTTTACTTCCCTTATTGAAGTATAGGACAAAAAATACTTTTGATTCCCATTTGATTCTCCAGGTTTCCTGTTGAATAAGCTATCCTGGCCTAGTTCATACATATTACTAATTTTTTTTTTCATTCAATTGCGTCCAATTCTCAGGGACTGCCTAGATAAGTCCTTGCAGTTTTCTTGGCAAGGTTTTCAGAAATAGTTAGCCATTGCCTCCTTCCTAGGGCTTAAAGAAAATGACTGGCTCAAGATCCCACAGCTGGGTTTGTGCCCAAGGTAGGACTAGAACTCACAGTTGCCTGATTTCTAGCCTGGTGTCTAAACCACTATACCAAACTGGTTTTGTATCACTAATTTATATATCATAATTTACAAGTAGTAATAGCAAATCTAAAGTGTAGCACCATTTTTTGAACCTATCTGTAAACAAAATCCAAAATTAGCTGCCATATAAAAACCCCTCAACTGGTCTGGAAGGTATACTGTTAACTCCTACAAACCAAAGAAACAATTACTGCAATAAGGAATTTTTGTAATCCCCCAAAGAAACATGGACTTTGAGTCCACATTTATAAATACCTTGGTAGTAAATAGCAGCTTTTTTACAAAAGTTAACTTCTTCTCCCTTTAAATCATTTGCAACATTTATTTTATTTTATTTATTTTATTATTTTATTTTATATTTTATTTTATTTTATTATTTATTTTATTTTATTTTTATAGCCCCCATTTCAAATATATGGCTCTGGACAGCTTACATCAATTAAAAAACTGTTTAACAGTTGTGACAATGGATGTCTACGCTCTGACAGCTGAGATTCAGCAGCCATTTTACCTTTGCTCCTAAAGTGCCTTTTCTGTTGTTTTAGAGTTTAGAAGTAGAAGGGAGGGGGGATAGATGGGGTAAATACTTGAGGGTTTAGCTAGCCATAACAATATAGAAATCATATTTTTAAAACCATATAAAATAGCTATATAAAAAGCCAGTTTCACTCTCATGTTGTTGCTGCTGCTCAAAACAAAACAAAACAAAACACCAGGCGTGTTTACTATCCACTCCCCCAGCAACAGCCACAGCAGTAGTGGGGGATTCTGTGAGACCTTCCGCTCCCACTCCCTAAAAGTGAATGACAGCCAGATACAGAAACAGAGCAGGAGGGGAAGGCAGAATTGGCTTCTTGGTGGCACACAGGACGCTCTAGTGAAAGCCCCATATGTTGCTGAATTATCTTTTCTCAATCCCAGGGTATTATCTCTTGTGATCCTGTCATTGATTCCCCTGACGCTGAGGTTAAATAAAATATCATTTCCTTCTGATTTAGTTGTTGTCTTTTGCATTTTGAAAAAGCCCTTAAAGGTCCCTCTGGATTCAACCTTTCAGGTCAGAACAGTCCATGGGAAACCCCTTCCCAGGCATTTCACTTTAGATAATGTCATGCTTGATTCATTAGATTATTCAAAGCTCTGCCTTCCGTTTCTCCTGCTGCTGTTTCGGGCTTTGATGGTTGCTGGCTTGGGTCCTTTCAGCTTCTTCCCAACGCTATCCCTTGTCGCTTTTCACTCACAACCCTGCTCCTTAGAGAAATGGAAGCAACGATACAATGAAACCAGAAATATTGGTCGTCTCTTCTAATAGTGCTCAGATATAGAAGAAGGAGGAAGCTTTGCTCTGGGAATCTGCAGGAAAAGGATCCTTCACAGGGTGAGATATCAAATAAGCTCACACGGTACCTGTCCAGCCTGCAAAGATCATGGTGGATAGAAATTATCAAGTCTAATATACGAAGCTGAGAACATTTGAAAAAGGTTTTCGAAGCCTTCGTTTAAAACAGTGGTTCTCAACCTGTGGGTCAGAACCCCATTTGGGGTCAAATGACCATTTCACAGGGGTCGCCAAACAATGCAGTCCACCATTTTTTTCCCCTTTTCCTTAGCTGTGCTACTCCCTTTTATTCTATTGGCTTTTGAAAGCCAATAGAATAGACTCTCTTGAATAGAGTCTAATTCTATTGGCTTTCAAAAGCCAATAGGAATTATCCAGGCTGTCTCTGCCCTGCTGAGCCCGCCAAAAGTCCCATTCTGCAAATGGTGCTGCACCAGTTGAGTAGTCCTCGACTTACAACCAGTTCAGTACTCCTCGACTTACGACCGGTTGGGGATCGCGGCATTAAAAAGGTGAACCACTGCTTTAAAAGGACCAAACACAAAGAAGAGTTTAACGTCTTGAGCAAGAATTTCTTTTAGCGCAGCCATGAGTTTCCCATATCTATCTTTGGGCTGGCAACCAACCAGCCAGGATTTGACCTTAGAGTTTCCAGTTACTAAAAAGAGGAAATAGAACTCTCTCCTTTATGCCTAAGCAGTAAAAAGGAAGTTTGGCAAATGGCAAAACAAATCTCAACCTTAGATGGGTCAAGCTAAGTCTAGCTCACAGTCCTGTTGAAAAAAGCTGGCCAACAAGGGCAGGAAGTATGAGGTTTTAAATGGCAGTGAAGAGCAGGGTAAACTGGGACAGCTATGAGGTGCCTGTGTGCCTGCTAGGAGGAAAGGCTGCAGTTGCTGAAGCTGTAGCAATGCCTATGCCTGAAGGAGCAGAATAGAGAGTAGGCTGTAAGTTCAAGAAGATGGAAATAAAAGAAGGACAAGCAGAAAGGCAAAAGAAAGATTCATTGATCATCATAATCTTTTTCTGTTGATCCACGGGGTAAACAATTTACTGCCTCACATAGCTTTCAGATTCAAAAAGGGCTTTGAACCTCTCCCAGTCCTGTGGAGGAGCAAGGATTTATATGAAGCTGTGCTGTGGCAGGTGGATAAATGTAAAAAAAAGGAGAAAGGTGCAAGAATGAAGGATCTGTGAATAAGCAAGAACAGCTGCCTCCTTCCTAGGGCTGGGAGAAAGTGACTGGCCCAAAGTCCCCCAGTTGGCCCTGTGCCTAAGGCAGGACTAGAACTCACAATCTCCCTGTTTCTAGCCTGATGCCTTAACCGCTACACCAAACTGGCTCTCATTTCCATCCTTAAGTCAACATTATCTGAAATGTTATCAGCTATTATCTTAAAGCTCAGATCAAATTACCATTTCTGAGTGTGGCTATAAGGCTGCCCTGGGATTGTTGGTGTGCTTTTACTGCA
>NW_024097270.1:0-35566 GCF_016545835.1 Crotalus tigris | reverse complement strand
GGATTTTCTTCCCTGTACGTTGACCACTTTGCAGATCCTGCCTAATGTAAGGGCCTGCCTCAATTAATTCTCCCCAAAAAGCAAAACTCTTGAAACTTGCATTGTCTCAACAGGAACTTTTATTGGGAGGTATTGTTTTTATTATTATTATTTTTATTTTTATTATTATTATTATTATTAACATTTTCCTTTATACAGTACATATTCAGCAGACTCTGTCATTTTTATATACTATGGGTCTACATTCTATACAATATATACACTATGTACATTCTAACCCACAATAACCTAATTTGCACAATAACCTTATGTATATTTCCAACTTTTGTTTCTATTGTCTATCCAAATATACCAATTTTCCCAAACTGCATAAAATTCTGAATCATCTTTTTTTTCAATTCTAAGGTGAGTTTATCCATCTTGGCACATTCATAAATTTTCTGAATAATTAACCCCTCTGGTGGTATATTGCGTTCCTTCCAATATTGCGCGAATGCAATTTTTGCCGTAATTAGTATATGTAAAATCAGATATTTTATTTTCTTATCAAATTTCTTTCTAAGTATTCCCAGGAGAAATGTTTCTGGATTTAATTCGATTTGACATTTTGTTAAGTGCTGTAGCCACCCTTGTATTTTAATCCAATATTTTTTTTGCTTCAGGGCATAGCCACCAAGCATGAAAGAAGGTACCTTGACGATAATTACATTTCCAACAATTTGGGCTTTGGTTCGGATACATTTTGGCTAATCTTGCAGGGGCTAGGTGCCAACGATATAGCATTTTATATTGATTTTCCTTATATACAGCGGATTTTGTTATTTTGTGATTTTTTATTCCAAATTCTTTCCCAATCTTCTAATTCTATATTGTGCCCTATGTTTTTTGCTCATGCAATCATTGGTTCTTTCACTATCTCCTCTACTCTATCAAATTCTAATAAATAGTTATATATTTTGGATATTAATTTTCCTTCAGAGCCTATCAATTATTTATCTAATTGTTTTAATTCCATGTCAATTCCATAATCTTCCACATCCTTCTTATATCTAGATTGCGATTGTAAGTATGGCCACCAATCAACAGTTATTCCCTGTTCTTTTAGTAACTGACTATTTTTGAGCTTCCCCTGTTTGTCTAAAATTTCCGAATATCTGGGCATTTTGTTTATATCCAACGTGTAGGGTGGATCATTGCTTCCATGGTAGATAGCCAGCAGGGAATTTTCCTATAGTGTTTCTTCCTTATATCCTCCCAGGTTTGTAATAGAGCATCTCTTATTTTAAGTCTATAGAAATATGAGTGTATCCTATTTCCTTTATCCCACATGAAGGCATGCCACCCATTCTGTAAATCGTGCCCTTCCAGTGTTAAGATTCTTCTTTTCTTTAGGTTAACTCAATCTCTTATCCAGACCAGAGTTGCTGCTTTGTAATAGAGTTCCCACGCCGGAAGTCCAAAGCCCCCTCTACTTCTATTGTCTTGGAGAGAGAGTAATTTTATCCTCGCCTTCTTTCTTAACCAATCATAATTTATAATAATTTCATTAAGTTCTCCAAAGAATTTCTTATCTAATAATATGGGAATTGTCTGAAATAAGTATAATAATTTGGGTAGGATGTTCATTTTAATAGTTGCAATAGTTGTAACTTCCCCCACTTTTCCAAATCCTTCTTTATTTGTTGGACTAATACCATATAGTTATCCACCTTTAGGGACGAACATCTCACAGTCAACCATATCCCTAAATATTTAATTTTTTTGACAATTTGTAAATCCATTTCGTTTTCTAATTCTTTTTTCTGATTTGTTGTTAAGTTTTTAACTATCATTTTGGTTTTCCTTTTGTTAATTTTAAGTCCAGATATTTCCCCATATTTTTCTATTTCTCATATTAGAATGGGACCAGATTCCAAAGATTCTTCAGTAATAAATACCATATCGTCTGCGAAGGCCTGTGCTTTGTACTCTTCTCTTTTAATTTTCGTTCCCTTTAATTCTCAATTTGCTCTAATTCTGTTTAAAAGTATTTCTAATGTTAGGATAAAGAGAAGTGGCAAAAGTGGACATCCCTGATGTACCCCCTTGGTTCTTTGAAATGTGTTGGTGGTGTCCCCATTTACTATTACCCTAGCCTTCTGGTTCTTATATATTGCCGCTATCATATTTTCAAATTTACTTCCCAGTTCCATAAGTCTAATTTGCTTAATCATGGATTGCCAATTTAGATTATCAAAGGCCTTTTGAGCATCCAGAAAAACAAGGGCCGCTTGTTTCTCTGGGTGGGCTTCATAATACTCCAATATGTCTACTATTATTCTTGTATTATCTCTTATTTGTCTATTTGGAAGGAAACCATTTTGATCCAGATGTATTATCTCATTCAATACTCTTTTCAGTCTATCTGCTATTATATTCATAAATATTTTGTAGTCTGCATTTAAGAAGGATATTGGTCTGTAATTACTGATTTGTTTTCTATCTGTACCTTCTTTCAAAATTAAAGTGATATATGCCTCCCTCCACGATTCCGGTATTTTCGCTTCATGTAGAGCTTCGTTACATATTTCCAACAATATTGGTTCTATAATCTCACTCATATTTTTATAAATTTCCCCTGGGAGGCCGTCCGGTCCTGGTGTCTTATTATTCTTAAGTCTTAAAATTGCCCCTCTCAATTCTTCTGGTGTTATTTCTCTGTTTAGCATTGCCCCTTTCCCCTCCTCTAGTGGTATAATCCCGTCTTCCAACAAATAGTTGTCAATTTTATCCATTGCTATTTTATTTTGTTCATAAAAGTTCACATAATAGTTTTGTACAATTTTCTTTTTTTCTTCTTCATTATTTTGTAGGGTCCCCATCTCATCATATAATTGTTGGATAATCCGTCCTTCTTTTTCCTTCTTCAATTTGTAAGCCAACCATCTTCCAGTTTTATTGGCATGTTCAAAAAAAATTGTTTAGAAAATTTTAAATTTCTTGCAATCTCCGCTTGTTCTAGTATGTTTAATTTATGTCTGTCAAGTGTCAAAGTTTCTTTAACTAATTCATCTCCTGGTTTTGTCTGAAGTTGATTCTCCAATTTCCCAATTTCTTCCTTTAGAATATTATGCTGCTTCCATTTTTCCTTATTTTTCTTTGCCATATAAGTATTGTTATTCCCCTTATATAAGCTTTCATAGTATCCCATAAGTTTGTTAATGAAGTGTGTTGTTTTTTATTTTCTTTAAAAAATAATGTCAATTCCTTCATTATCCTTTCAATATATTCCTTTTCTTTCAAGATTTGGGGGTTTAGTGTCCATCTTTTGAATTTCCCCCTTTGACTTCTCCATTTTATCTCAAGGGGATTATGGTCTGCCCACGTATTTGGGGAGATCTCAATCTTTTCAATTTCTATAGCTAATTCTTTATTCATCCACAGCATATCAATTCTAGACCAGGATGCATGGGGGTTGGAATAAAATGTATATTTATTTTCTTTTGGATGTAGGGTTCTCCACATATTTATCAAATTTAGTTCATCTATCATTCTAAAAAATGTTTTGGGTAATATATTTCTTCTACTCTTGTTAGTTTTATCGCTTACGTAATCTTTTTGGATATCTATTATCCCATTATAATCACCTATTATGCATATATTCCTATGCCCTGTTACAATTATCTTTTCCTGCAATTTCTTATAATACCCCCCCTGATTTTTATTAGGCGCATAAACAACTACCAACAAGATTTGAGTATGCCCTCGTTTTATTTCCATCATTAGGGTTCTTCCTATCAGCATAAATTAGATTAGCCTTTATCCCTTCCTTAATATATACTACCTCCCCTTTCTTCTTCTTCTCTGCTAGTGCTGTATAAAGTATCCCTAACTTTTTATACTCTAAATATCTTTTATCCTGTTTTCGAATGTGTACTTCCTGGAGGCAAACTATGTCTATCTTTTGTTTACTTAGCTTTGTTAATATTTGTCTCCTTTTTGTCATTGCATTTAGTCCATTAACATTTATTGATATTAATTTCCAATCTTCCATTCTGTTGTCTGTCTACCAGATATTAGTCTCTGTTTGCCCTTGTAACTACTTGGGATCTTTTTTTAAATACCTCTTAATTCTTGAATTCCTTTTTCTTTTTTGCTTCTCTCTTCCTGGGTTCCTTCTTTAACTTGGTCTTCTTCTTGGCTTACAGCCTCCAACTCCTCCCTATTACTCTGATCCTCTTCATTTCCCGTCAATTGGTCAAAGAAGTCCTGTGCCATCACTAAACTATCGATTTTAACCTTCTTGCCTTGCCATGAAATAAGCATTCCCTCCAGGAGTATCTACCTAAACAAAATATTTCACTTGTTCAATTGTGCGGCCAGGAAGCGATAGTCCTTGCATTGTTCTCAAACCCTTCTAGGAATTTGTTTTAATGTAATAATTTCCTTCCCCTTGTAAATCATTGGTTCTTCTCCGGTAATGTTGTACACTATATCCTGGATTTTCTTTCCGGCAAATCTAATGTGAACCTCTCTAGGCAGTTTATGGCATCTTGCATAGTTCGTTTGAATTCAATATACTTCATCCAATTCATTCATAATTTCTTGTTTGTCTCTTTGGAGAGATTCTGCTATAATACCTGCCATTATCTGTCCTTTTAAGAAAAAAGATGCCTGGTCCCTCTCTAATTGGATTATTGAGTCTTCGAGGTCCTTATTTATTGCCATCATTTTCTGATCTACTAGATCTAATTTTTCCCCAATGCGTTCTGTTTTGTCTTTTATTATTTTTATTCTTTGTTCATTCTTCTGAATTGCTTCCTGAATTGAATTCATTTTATTATCCAATTTCTGAATGTCAAATTTCATTTCTCCATGGTTGATAGACATTGTGTTTTGCATTTTTACCATTGTTTCCTGAATCAATGTCAAAGTGGCTTGCATTGTTTGCATGTTTGGGGTCGTATTATTTTTTTCAGCATTTTGTGATCACTCTGTCAACCTTTGGTTTAATGGGGAAGCGGTTGTTATTGTTAGATTTGATGCAATTTTTTCCCCTGCCTTTAAGGTCATTGTTGTAATACTGGTCATCTCTTTCAATACCCTACTTTGCTTTCCCAGTATTCTATAAATATTTCTCCACACTGTCATCAACCATTTACTGTCTATCTTTTGTTGTTGTTGTTGTTGTTGTTGTTGTTGTTGTTGTTATTTTTCCTTCTATTTTTACCTTCCTTACAGTATTAAGTATTAAATAATAATCAGTTCCACTAATCCTAGCTATCTCTATTCTTAATTAACTTTAAACAACCTTAGCAATTTATTTAACTTAAATACCAATAACCCCACAAGAACTTTAAATTAAATCAATAAGCAAATCTAGATAAGTATAAATACAAATATAAATATTAATGGATATAAATATTAATAATCAATTGATTGATATATATCTAAGTTTGATTCTGATTATAATTATCAATTTGTACAAAAAATAATTACAGTTATCAATATATAAGCAATTCAGAATATCTATATAATTAATATTAAATGCTAAATTGTAAACAATATATCCAAATTTATAGGTAGTTAGATACAGATATAAATATAAATATATCCTTGAAATCTTCTAATCACTCAGTTCAAAAGTTTTATTAAAGCAGATGGTTCTCCCTCTGCTTTCTGGTTAGGGTGCTCGTCCATTCAGACCATGCTTGCCCTCATGGCGTGCTGTCATCTGCTCTCACCGCTTCTCTTCTTCTCCTTTTTTTTCTTTTCCTGTCATTCTTACACACGCAATCTCTCTCCTTCTTCACTTTCTCCTTTTCTTCAGATTCTGACCAAAAAATCTGCCTGTCTCACCACCACAGGACTAACTCAAACTCTTTTATCCATCCTCCTCTTCATTTCTTTAGCAATTGAAAATATTCTGCTGAATTACTGCTCCTCCCGCCAAGATGCTGCCCACTCCCAAGCTGGAGATCTCTTTTAGCCAAACAATCAGGACTCACTTTTCCAAGCAATCCTTGACCTTGCGGTTTTCAGACTGATCTCCACTTCAAATGTCACAGTCTGCTATAAAAATCTTCTCTTCTTTGTGCTCTCTGGATTATCGCAGCCTCGGGTCCGCCATAGCACGATGACAGACACTTTCACGTTGGTTTGACAGGGGTGTCCTTCTTTGCAGCAAGTGATCGCCTTTCACTACAATGCACTTTGGACTTCCCCTCTAGTCTGCTGAGCCCTCCAGGCTCCTTGCTCCCTGAAAGGTTCCCAAAACATGAAATAATCGGGTTCTGGTAACAGGAGCCGTTCACCTTCCCCCGCACCGCTGCGATGATGCCACCAGAAGTCCCTTATTGGGAGGTATTGATGGCAGGATAGTAAGGCAGGATCTGAGGATTTCCCAAACAAAATGTTACATTAAAAGAACCCTTTCATACCCCACCCCAAATGTTCAACTGACTGGTTTGAATTGAACCAATCCATAGGTGTTAAGTTGTTGTGGGAAAGAAGCAATAAGGTGCCATTCTCATGGCTATCAGGTTTCTCTGTGGCTTCTTCCCATCCAATTGGAGATAAGGCAGATGGCTGGAGGCGCATTCCTTTTACACCCCAAGTAACATACTTCAAAGAGGATAGAACAAAGCAAAGGAAATACATTGTAGAAGACCCATAGGTCATTCCCCCACTTCTAAGCACACACCTCCCCCCTTAATAGAATGGCAGAACCCAAAAAAGAAAGGCATAAGAAATTAATTGAGGGTCTGACATTCCCCTTTTTGGGTGACTTTTTCATGTTTTGGGGAGTTGGGGTTCTTGGAATCACCCTACAAGCTGACACTGGGCAGACTGCTGCTCAGTGGCCCTCCTAGCCACATTGGAAACAGGCCAGGTGGGCACCTTGGAGGCTTGTGGGGCTGGGGGCCAGTGTGAAAGGGGCTTCTGGCCTAGCAGGCATCTCCTCTGGCTCTTTTTTGGGTGGATTTCAGCCCCTCCATGCCTTTTTTATTCCATTAGGTCCAGTTCCACATTTGTCACCAGTTGGTACCAGTCTTGGATCTGATCTGGCAGTCCTTGAGGTAGACACATGTGGTACAGTTCCCTCTTCAGGTGGTCTCAGAAGTAGTGGACTAAGAGCCGCTCTGGCCATTGCCTCAACCTCCCTGCCAATTTCCGGAATTCTCAAATATATTCCGTTATTGGCCTGTTTCTTTGTCTGATGGTGTGAATTTCAAACTCTGTACACTCGGCTTGCATGTTGTCTCCAAAGAAGGCCCTGAGTTCTCCCAGGAGAGCATCAGGATTTCCTAACTCGGAGGCTCCCTCTTCTGCTTCTCTCTCCAGGTTGGCCACAATGGCTTCCACACAAGCCACATCATCCACATACAGGTGTGCCCAGACTTGGTTCAGGAAAAAGACCAGCTTTTCCAGGCTGCCATTGAATGTGACTTTGATCAATGAGAGACATGGGGCAACCTAGTATGGCAGCAATCACTCCCCCTCACGGGGGAAAAGGCCAAGGCTGGCCATCAGCAACTATGGCTTGGAGCAGTGATCATCCCGTTGCTAGGTAGTTCCTGTCAGAGGACCTGTGGTTCCTTGCGCAGGGACTAAGCCAGACTGAGGGATAGTAGTCTTCTGGACCCTGGCTGCTTCTAAGGCTGCCATGGATCCCGGTCTCTGTCGGGGCTAAGGCAACATCTCCAAAACAGCCACCACAGGTTGGCTGGATCCCACTCCAGGAAGCAGTTCTAGTCTCTGTGCTGGCTCTCCCCCTGCAGTTCCAGGTTGACGAACTCCCTCAGCTGCTTGACTGATGGGCTGTGGCAGGCCATTAGATACCTCCATTTCACCAACTCTTCCCACTCAGCAGCTCGCTTCTCTTTCCACCTTGGTTCCACCCCAGGGTAGATTAGTGAGAACTCGGCTTCAGCCACCTTTGGCTTCATGACCTTTCATATTTCCTCTCCCATCTGGCATCATCTCCCCATCACTCCAATCCTATCTCATGTAGCCAGTGGCTCCTTTGGGAGGGTCACCATCGCTTGAGTTCCGAAGTCCATTTGGCCTGTGGTTTGGCTGTTCTCCAGCATGATGAGTGGAGAATCCACAGATGGAGTTGATCTTGTCTTCCTGCCCTAAAGACTGTCTATCAACCTTTGCCATGCCTCTCTCCTTAGGCTAGGAAACCCCAGTCACAACTTAGTCTTTGCCTGAGAGAGACATGGTAAACTTGGCTCTTAGTCTCTAGTGCAGAAGCCTATTGTGGATCAGGTTGTATTTTTCCATTTTTCTTAATTCCCCTAGCTATGTTGAATTCAGCGCGGTGCTAAACCACTTAGATTCCCAGCATTTCTACAGACTTCGGCTGAAGCCTCAAGTCTCTTGCGAAGTTCGGCAAGCTGAACAAACAATAGTCACTATTTTGGATGCTGCGTGGGACTCCCTCAGCCGGGGGGGGGGAATTCTCCCTTAGCAGGCCATCCAGCAAACTTTCAGCAAAAAAATCAGTCTTTTCGGCAATTGCAACGGCGGCTGAACTAAGCCAGCCACAACAACACAGCCCGGCAAATTAAATTGCTATCTTGCAGCCACTATTTTTTCAGACCGGGAAATTCAAATGGATCAGCCAGAAGCAGCAATTGTTGTGGACTGCTCATTCAGCTGGCCACATGGGAATAACTGCAACTGCCCTAATGCTAGTATCAGCCTTGGGAACATCTCGATGCACATCAGTCGGAGCAATTTCATTGTTCCAGGCCGTGACTAGGCCCAATCCAATGGTTGCCATTTAAGAGCCTGCACAAAGGTCTACAACTCACTCAGACTTGCCTGCTTATTCATGCACGGACTATGCAAGTGTCACCTTAAATGCCACAAAGGCTTAAAATTCCCAGAATCTCTGCTGACTATACAAGGTGTGCACAAAGGCCTAAAATTCATAGAATTATCTGCCGACTATACAAGGCGTGCACAAAGGCCTACAACTCGCACAATTGTCTGCTGACTACACAAAGTGTGCACTTGTTGTTGTTAATTGAGAAGTCATGTCCGATCCATCGCAACCCCATGGACAACCTTCCTCCAGGTCTTCCTGTCCTCTACCATCTTCTGGAGTCCATTTAAGTTCACACCTACTGCTTCAGTGACTCCATCCAGCCATCTCATTCTCTGTCGTCCCCTTCTTCTATTGCCCTCAATCTTTCCAAGCATTAGGCCCTTCTCCAGTGAGTCCTTCCTTCTCATTAGGTGGCCAAAGTATTTGAGTTTCAATTTCAGGATCTGGCCTTCTAAAGAGCAGTCGGGGTTGATCTCTTCTAGGAATGACCAGTTTGAACACCTTGCAGTCCAAGGGACTCACAGGAGTCTTCTCCAGCACCATAGTTCAAAGGCCTCAATTCTTTGGCGCTCAGCCTTTCTTTTCTTTTTTTTTTATTATAAATTTTTACAATTTTACAATAAAAAACCCCTTCCCCAATCCCTCCCAACCCTCCCCAAAACCCTCCCCCCTTCTTCCCAGAGCTGAATACAGGATTAACTAGAACTTAAAAGGAAAAACTTTTAAACTCAAATAAACCTCAAACAAATATAATTACATTCAATAAACAAATTATTAAGTACTTTAACTCCATTATGTATGAAAAACAGAAAGAGAAAAAGAAGAAAGAAATTAACATTAAAATAATTTCTTTGTCATTACAATCCTACCAATTTACCATTATAATTTATTTTATCTATAATTCTTTCACAATTAATAAACCAATCATCTCCCTAATTTAATAACATTACAAAATATCATATTTCATATAAAGTAAATTAATTGGAATCTAGTCTGCCATTAAAATATTATAAACTTTAAGTATAAATTTAAATATAAATTATTCAAAAAGCTAAACAATATTTTCTAATATCATACTTATATTGTATAAAGTTTATCCATCTTTCTTTGTCATCACAATCAACACACATATAAGCGTTACTTATACCATTGAAATCCCCTTATACATATTTAAAACAAAATATTCCTTTAAATGCTCCTTAAGTTTCTAAGCATACACTTCTTATCTAAAGTTTTCATTCAGTCTCCATAATCTTCTCTCCTCTTTTCCAATAACCAGTTCCATCTACAATGAGCTATAATTTGTCAATAACCTTGGAACAATCTTTACATTCTTTACCCATCTCTCTTATCCAATAACCTCGAGAAAGCTGCTTGAAGATCTGCCATTGAAGATTGCACCGAAGAACTCTTAGGTCTTGCTTCTCCCACAGACTCAGAAACAAATTCTTGTAATACTTCTTTAACCTCCTTTTTCTGTTGTTCCTTTTCCTTGCATTTGTATACTGCCCGAGTCATTCTCTGCTCCTTCATCTCGACTTGTTGAGACCCCTCAGTCTGTAATTTTCCAACTTTCATCAATACAGCTTCTTCAGACTGCTGTTCTACCTTCTTCTCTTCCGAAACTTTAAACATTATAGGTGATGATGAGCGTGCTCCCAAGACCGAAGTATAAAACTCTTTTGCTTTAAAAACAGTATTAAGTCTATGATGTATCCCCACATAGCTCACCACTATTCCAATCAGAATATCCCATCTAAACGGCATCTGCCTCTTTTTAAGTTCATCTGCTAAAAAAGCAAACTCCTTTCTTCTTAAAATTTTAGATGGGATCTCCTTTAAAATTATAACATCTTGTGCAGCAATCTGAAACCTCTTATTGTAAAAAGCTTGTATAATTTCATTGTGCAGGGATCTTTTCCCAAAGTAAATTACCACATCCCTTGGCAAATTTCTTCGCTTTGCAACCCAAGAGTTAACTCTAAATATTTTTTCAATTTCTCTGAATATTTCCTCTTTTTCTCTATCCAAAATCACAGCAAAGTCATTTGCAACCATCTCTCTCAGATCTCCTTGCAAATTTTCTCTCAAGCCTCTGATTCTTAAAGCGAACTCCATCTCTATATTGAAACATAAGAATCTCATCTTGTGAATTTTCCATCTTTTTTTCCATGCCTTCAAATTTTCCCTCCAAGACCTCCACTTTATCTGCAACTTCTTCAACATGAAAATCCAACTTTTCAACAACAGAAGCAAGTCCTTTTAAAGCCAAAACTATATCTTGCCTCAAGATCCTGTTATTCTCCACTAAGATCTCTTTCACTTCTCCCCTAATTTGAGATATAGCATTTCCCATTACATCTTGCAAATCTTTTACCGTTAATGACTGTGCAAAAGGGGAAGGTAATAATGTTGATTTAGATTGTTGCACTGATAATATCGCCGAAGAAGAAGCCACCTTAGGAACTGTGGAAATTACTTGGCGCTTTGAAGCCATCTTAAAAGAAAAAAAATTGTTTCTTCTTTCCTCCTTCTTAAAAAATAAAAAAAGAAAAGAAGAAAAAAAGAATTAAACAAAAGAGAGGAAGATTAACTCCAAAAACCCAAATACTCCTTCAAAAAAAATCATTATAATAAGGAAAAAAAAATAGAAAAAGAAAAGAAAAAAGAAATAATTAAATAGACAAAATCCGTTCCGTCTCCTTAAAAAAAAAAAAAAAAAAACCTTCAAATCGCCATTTTACTTTCCCTCTCAACAAAGGAAAAAAGAGAAAATGAAAGTAACTCTTTAAACTTAAAATCCAAACTTAAAATCAAAAAATAAAATCCTCTAATCAGCTCTGTCCACTTTTTAAATAACTCACCAGTTCTCTTTAAGCGCGGAGGTGGGAGCAGTGTCTTGCTTTGTCCTGAACAACAAGGGACAAAGGCACCTGAGAAGCGGAGACACCCTGAACTCTGTGGGAGCACTCCTTTCACCCTCCCAAAAAAACTCCTTTGGGGATTTCAGAGGCTCTATCACTATTCAGGGTGAAACTCCCCTCCCTCCCTTGGCCCGAGAAGGAGGTTTTAAACCACGGAACAGCTGATGCCTGCTGTTCTCAGCGGTTTTAACACTGTCTCAGGAGGACGGCTACAAAGTAGCCGCCATCGCAGCGCTACACCACCAGAAGAAGCCGGCGCTCAGCCTTTCTTATGGTCCAACTTTCACAGCCATACATTACAACTGGGAAAACCATGGCCTGGACATGTGCACAAAGACCTACAATTCACAGAATTGTCTGCTGAATATACAAAGTGTCCTGGCCGTTACAATTAAGTTGGTCTTGCCGCCATTAAGTGGATTGCATGTGTGTGGGTTGTACCATTAAGTTGGTCTTGCTGCCCTGGTCTGCTGCCATCAGGAGCATTGCGTAGGCGCTGGACATGCCATTAAGTGGTCCTGCAGCTACCATTAACCAAATAAGTACTGGCCATTTTCATTAAGTTGGTCTGTCGCCACTATCTGGTTTGTTAGCATGCTGGCGATTGTCGCCACCACCAATAACCAATACTTGGCCTCTTACTGTTGAGATCCCTCTCAGTCACACCACTGAGACATCTCCTATTTGCAATGGCAGACAACACTGCTCCTCAGACCTCTCAAAGTGCTTCCAGTAGTCCTTCTAGGCATAAGAAGTCCAAATCATCCAAACAGGAGGCTGCTGGGACACTCAAGACCAAAGCCATCTCTGGAAAAAGATCCTCTAAGGCTGCTGACAGAGAAGCAAGCAGAAGGCACCAGGCATTAGAGAAACAATTCTCCAAAGTGGAAAAGCACCAAAGCACAGCAGGAGCTGGGCAGGCCTCATCTGTTCCTATGGAGGCATCATTTTTTGGCCCTCTAAATGTTCCTGCAACCTCAGCTGCTCCAAGTGCCTGGTCCCCAGAAGGAAAAGCAGGTCAGTTTATTTTTCCCAGGGCAGAGCAGGTGGAGGTGGTCCCTCACAGCGAGGGGCCTGACCTTCAGATCCCTGCGTCTATGACAAGGGTTAAGCCTCTGAGCTCAGAAGCAACATTTACACCTACAGCAGCAGGATTCCATCCCCCAGAAGCTCAGGGAGCATTATCATTGGAACAATTACAGGTTCTGATCTCTCAAGCTGTCACCCAAGGCATAGCTTCATCACTACACCAGAGATCCAGACCTGAGTCAGTAATATCAGGGGTCCTATCCTATCTCTCCCAGGAGGAGGCAACGGCATACAAAGGATCGATTTCCCCTTCCCATTCCTTCAGGAGCAGAATGTCGTTTACAGGGGATTACGAACAGACGGAGAAGGGGCTGTCAGAGGATGAGGATTTATTCCCTGACCCTCCTCCCTTCATAGGCCTATTTAATCTGGCCCTCTTCAAGTCCCTGCTCCACAAGGCCAGCAGCATCACTCAAACTGGCTCGGAAGGGGTCCCTCAGGCTGGGCCTTCCACCAGTCAGGGTACAAATAGCACAATGTTTTCAAAACCCACCTTTACCCAACAGCACATCCCCTGCCCGCCCCCTTTTCTTTAATACAGTCCAAAAACAATGGGGAACGCCTGGCACCTTCCCCTCCCTGGGGGGGGGGACAGACAAGAAGCTGTTTAATATGGACCCAGCACTATCAGAGATGCTAGCTGTCCTGGCTGTAGATGAACCCTTAGCGCCATTGTTTTCTTCCTTCACGGTGTCTGGATATATGACAGAGGCCCTGAGATCAGAGGACAAGAAAGCAGAGCTCACCTTCCACAGGACCGATCAGGCCTCAGCATGGGCAGTAAGGGCGGCGACATCCACCTCCTTTTTCACCAGAACCTCTCTCCTCTGGCTCTGCCAGCTGCAGGCTAGGGTCCCACCAGAAGAGGTATGGATGCACCACAAATTAGTGGCTGTATTAGAGTATATGGTGGACTCGTTGTTACATGCTGCCAGAGTTTCCTCTTGAGCAATAGTGTCTAATGTCACCACTCATAGACTGTTGTGACTCAGACCGTAGCAAGCAGATGCTAAGTCCAAGTGGCGGTTGGCCACAGCCCCATACAGAGGTGGCCAGTTATTTGGAGAGGCCCTAAATCCTTATCTGTCTTATCTTATCAGGAGGGTGGATAGGAGGGCTGCCCCCTACGCTCGCAGGCAGCCCTTTTGAGAAACAGGGTCAGAGTTTTCTCAGTTCTCCTGCCAGTTCCCTCCCAGACCACACTGTCACCTGACAGATCTAACAATAGGGACAGACCCAGACAGCAATTTCAGCCCAAGTGGTCCTTTCAAGGTGCAGAAGGCCGCCTCTTTTGAAGGTCCAAGTGACTCCAGGGAGACGTCTCCCATAGGGGGAAATTTGGCTCTCTTCATGCACAAATGGCAGGCCACCACTATGGACTTCTGGGTCCTCAACACCATCAGATTTGGCCTATCTCTGGAATTCACCTCCAAACCCCTGAGGCATTTCGTCCCTTGCCCATCACCGAAAAATCCAGTCAGAAGAGGTCTCATGAGGGAGGCCATTCAACATCTCCTGGAGATTCGGACCATAGAGCCGGTTCTGGCAGGGCAGAGGGGACAGGGGTTCTATTCCATTCTGTTCATTGTTCCCAAGACCTTGGGAGGATGGAGGTCAATTCTCGACTTAAAAGAATTAAATATTCACTTGGCATACAAGAAATTCAATATGCAAACACTCCAATCCATATTGGCCGGCATCAGAAAGGGGGATGTCCTGATGTCCATCGACCTGACGGAGGCCTACCTACATATTCCCATCCTTCCCAGACATCGGAAATACCTCAGGTTCTGCTATGCAGGCCAACACTTTCAATACAGGGCCTTACCTTTCGGCCTCTCATCGGCCCCCAGAGTGTTCACAAAGGTCTTGGTGATGCTTGCCGCGCACTTGAGGACTATTCTGGTGCATATCCAGTGCTACCTGGACGAAATCCTCATCCAATCCTCCCTAGTCCAATCGGCTCAGTCAGAACTGGCATTGTCTATAAAGACCCTCCAAGACCACGGATTCTCAGTAAATTTCCAGAAAAGCCAGACAGTTCCCTCCACCTGCCTCCTTCACTTGGTCATAGTGATAGATACAAGGAAGTGTGAGGTCTACCTATCTCAGGAATGTCAGGACAGCATCCGATCCCTGGTCACTCAGACTCAAAGGGAGCATGTCGTCACCCTGGCTATGCTTTCCCAGTTATTGGGAAAGATGATTTCCTGCATAGTGATTGTGCCTTGGGCCCGCGTACACTCCAGAAACTTGCAATGGTTCTTGCTCCCATTCCAGAGACTGGGCACCAGTTTAGGGTTCCGTCACAGACCCTAAAATCCCTCCAATGGTGGGTCTCCCCAGCGATGGCCAAGGGGACCCTGTTTAAGGAGACCACATGGCTTATTCTAACCTCGGATGCCAGCTTGTTCGGCTGGGGAGCGCACCTACAATGACAGTTGGTCCAGGGCTGGTGGTCCCAGTTAGATCTGAAGCACAACATAAACTGGTTGGAGCTCAGAGCTATACACCTGGCTCTAAGCCACTTTCGCAGCACAGTGGTGAGACAACACGTTCTAGTCCTCACAGACAACGTGGCGGCAAAGGCCCATGTCAACCAGCAAGGGGGTACCCACTCCAGGTCCCTTATAGCCGAGGATCAGTTGTTGGGAACATGGGCAGAGACCAACTTCTCCTCCCTCAGGGCCGAGCATATCTCGGGAGAGATGAATCGGCAAGCAGATTTCTTGAGCAGGACAACAGTGGAACACTCCAAGTGGCACCTGCATCCAGACCTGTTCAGGGAGATTTCAGAGAGATTTGGTCATTCAATACTGGACTTGCTGGGGTATCTAGGGGAGTGAATTTGGATAGGATTTCTTATAAGGAATTACTTAGTTTGGTAGGGAAGGATGGCAATTAAAATCTTTAGCTGAGTTGAAGCAAGAAAATATTGTACACTCTTGGTTTCAGTATAATCAATTGTTAGTTAGGTGGAGTTTAGATCAAAAGGTTGGTATTACTTTAGAGGATGTGAATTTGATAAAACAGATTAAAGATCAAACTCGAGCCCATATAAAGAGAATTTATAATGTCTTAATAGAACTGGATTCTGAAACGGAATTAGTTAAAGATTGTATGGTAAAATGGGCACAAAATATTCAAGAGCTGATTTTATTGGACACATGGGAGATAATTTGGGTTAGAAATATAAAATTTACTCAAGCTCAAAATTTGAGAGAAAATTTTTATAAAATGGTTTATAGGCGGCATTTGGATCCCCAAAAGTTGTCTTGTATGTATCCTAACTTGCAGCCTAAATGTTGGAGATGTGGTTGTTTGGATGCAACTTACTTTCATATTTGATGGACTTGTAGAAATATAAAAGCTTTTTGGATTAAAATTTGGTGGAACATTCAAAATATTTTTAAAAGAAAGATAAAGTTTACTCCTCAACTATTTCTGTTGGGTATTATTGTAGATTTTGATGTTAGGGAAACTAATTTGATGTTGAATTTAATAACAGCAGCAAGGCTGTTGGTAGGGCAATATTGGAAGAAAGATTCCTTGCCGACTATAGAAGAATGGACCCTTAAGGTTTCAAATTTAGCAGAAATGGCAAAAATCTCGGCTTATTTGAAAGATCATTCACAAGAGAGATATATTTCAGTTTGGAGAAGATGGATAGACTATATTCAGAATAAATATGGGACTAAAAAGTTCCATTTATTTTATGAATAAATTTTAGAATAATTATTATTATTATTATTATTAATAGTTTATTATAGTGAAATTTTTATTATATTGTACTGTTTATGAATTAGGATTTTAATTTGTTTATATGATTAAGTTTATTTGCAAATTGTTTACTCTGTGTTAAAGGGGAGTTAAAGTGCATTATATTTGTTTATCTATATAGTTGGTTAACGTTAGTTAGATTATGATTATTATATTTGTTACCTGGTATTCAGCTCTGGGAAGTAGGGGAGGGGGAGGGGAGGGGATAGGATGGGTGCATTTTGGGGTATATTTTGTAATTTTTGTAAAACTTTTTAATTAAAAAATAATAATAATAAAAAAACTGGACTTGTTTGCTACCCAGGCAAATTCCCAACTCCTGAGTTTCTTCTCCCGGTTCCCGTCTCCAGGGGTAGAAAGGGCAGATGCCCTTCGCAGCCCATGGCCCAGAGGGCTGCTGTATGCGTTCCCTCCTCTCTCTCTGCTCCAGGCAGTGATTCGAAAGATACTGAAGGAACAGGCAGAGGTGATACTCATTGCTCCACACTGGCCAAGACAGCCATGGTTTGCCAACCTCGTGAGTCTTTCGGTCTCTCCTCCATGGAAGATACCTCAAGATCGAATTTCCCTCAGCCAAGGGGCTTTACAACACCCAGAGCCCCAGTGACTTCAGTTAACCACCTGGCATTTGAACGGTGGCTCCTGACACAAGAGTCCTATTTGTCAGACATGATTACTATGATTCAAGCTTCAAGAAGGCCTACAACTAACAGGATCTATGACTCCATGTGGAAAAATGCAAAGCAACTGGTGTGCAAAGCAACAGTTAGACCCTTCGACAATTACCATTCCAAGAATTTTGGGTTATTTACTGGAGGGACTCAAAAGGGGCTTAGCACCCTATTGTAAAATTTTATAAACTTTCAATTAAAAAAAAATTTAAAAAGGGGGCTTAGCACCCAACACAATCCACAGACAGGTGGCTGCCCTGTCTACAGTGCTCACACATGGCAACTCAGAGCCCTTGGCCCAACACCCCATGGTGCGCTCCTTTGTCAAGGGCGTGACTAACAGCAAATTGCCCACAAGATTGCCCATGATTCACAGCATATCCCTCTTGGGATCTGTCCAGGGTCTTAAAGGCTGTCACTTCACATCCATTTGAGCCCGCCCAAACCTGCATTCTACATTTCTTGACTTTCTTAGTAGCTATCACATTGGCCAAGCGCATTTCAGAATTGGCAGCTCTCTCTGTCAGAGAGGACTTATGCATTTTTCATTCAGACAGGGTGGTCCTAGGATTGGATCCCTCCTTCGTCCCAAAATCAATTCATTGTTTCACAGGGCCCAGGAGGTTGTGCTGCCAGACTTTTGCCCTCAGCTGTCCCATGACTTGGAATGTAAATGGCATACCCTGGACATTCGCAGAGTCTTACATCATTATATTAGGCGAACTGCATCCTTTTGCAAATCTGAAGCCCTCTTTGTTTCCTTCCAGCCCTCCTCAATGGGGCAGAAGGTGACTGCCTCCACCATCAGCAGGTAGATTAGGGCTTGCATAGCAGAGGCATACCAGGCACATTCCCTGCCAGCTCCAACTCGAATCACTGCACACTCCACTCGCAGTGCGGCAACCTCAGCAGCATGGGTGACACAGGCGTCAATTGAGGAGATATGTAGGGCAGCAACATGGTCATCTCCTTCCCCTTTCATGAGGCATTTTAAATTAAATAGGTTCGCCTCTGCAGATGCCTCATTTGGCAGGAGAGTGCTCCAGTGCATAGTACCAGATGGTGGGACACATGCCTAGACTACTTCCTGCCTATAGGGACAGTGAGGCTTTGGTATGTCTCATCTGTGGATTCTCCACTCGTCATGCTGGAGAAGGGGCGTTGTCTTAACTGAACGCCTTTTCTCAGCATGACGATGTAGAATCCACTACCACTCTTTAGGGTCAGTCAGGCCCTGTGTCAAGGGTATTTGAGCCACCACATTGAAATGTCATCAACAGCTATGCCTCATTGTGACTGGGGTTTCCTAGCCTAAGGAGAGAGGCATGGCAAAGGGCAAGAAGATAAGATCAACCCCATCTGTGGATTCTCCATCGTCATGCTGAGAAAAGGCTTTCAGGTAAGACAACGCCCCTTCTTCACCAGACCCATTCTGGCCATCTTCCCCCAAGTCTTCATAGCTCTTCCAGAAGCTACCAGACAGGCTGCAGAGGCTCGGGACCTCTTAAGGAAATTCTTCTTAAAGGAGAGTTGGTTTATTGTTAAGGTTCCGATTGACGAACCCAACCAAACACCTTTGGGACATTCCAATCTCTTTATTTAAAACTTTATTCAGTACATCATTTTGGCACATATGAAGCCAAAACCAGCTCTGGCAAAACCCCAGCCAAGTCCTGCATAGGAGAATTCTCTCTCCTCCCTCTGGATCAAGTCGTGATGGCCAATTAAATCCAGCAATATTGTTATGAGAATGTATCTCTGGGTTTGGCCAGACACCTGGTAAATGTCTTTGGTTCCCATGGTCTACTTCCTTAATCTTTGAAGTCTGTATTCCAATCTGATTCCCTCTCCTGAGTTTGTTGGCAAGCTGAGAAGCAATAATTATTTTAGCAGAGAAAAAAAACATGCTTTGAAACTTTGAAACACTATGATTATTATTTTAAAATCATGGTGAGATATACTGATTGAGGATAAGTTAGGTCCATTAATTTCCCGTTCTGGCACCAAGTCCTGCTATGCTGCCTTATTGTTGTGGTAGTGTATTCCTGGAAAAGATGAGCAAAAAACACTGGAAGTGTATGCCAAGAGCATACATTCCCAGCAAGATCTTCCCAGCTGCCATCAAAAGCAAGCACATTTATTCAGCACCAGTATAGGAGAATGCTGAAGAAAAGAGGACAATCAAGCTGCAAGGTAGGTGGTGATAAGTGCATTGCTGGGGAATTTTAAAGAAAGGTTAAATTAGATTGTAATGGAGAAAACCTATCTATGTGTTTGTTCAGAGTTCAAAATAATTTGATAGCACATTATCATTGTTTGGTATCCAATCCAAACTGAAAACAGAAAGCTGTAAAATTCTCATAGATGTGCCTTTTGATCTATTGTGATACCTCCTCCAGATGCTTCCCCAGATACCTCTCCAGATGTTAGCTTGGAGGAAGATGAAGTTCCAGGCATGTCTGGAGGGGAGTTGGTCAATGGCTCCAAGCAGCTGTCAGAGAGGGATTTGACTGAGGCACAGCTACAGCAGGAGATCCCTAAAGCTTCAGGTAGGGAAAGCATGCAGCTGCAGCTGGTCAGTGATAAGGAAGAATTGCCTTCTGCATCTGGTCCAAGAACACACAGGAGCAGTGGTCAGCCAGATTACTTGCAAGGAGAAAGCCTTGCCCTTCTTGGGTTATTCAGCACAGCAGCTGGCTATTTAGCACAGCAGACAGATGGAAGCAATGCTGGTAACAATGTGTTCATTTCCTAGCTATGTGTTTTCTGGTCATTATGATTCTTGCCCTGCTTTGGATTGACATCATGCCTTGACTTGGATCATGCCTTGTGAACCCCCTTGTATTGTGGATTTAATTTTGCTTGTTGGGTTTATTTTGATTGGGAAACTTTCAAGTGCCTTGTAGACTCATTGGCCATTGCTCTGTAGACTAACATTGGTCCGCTTGTAGCTGTCTTTAATTGGGACAGTTCTGGGTTTTGGGTGAAGGGAATTGCTGAGGAACATTAATAAACCCACTAAACCATGTTGTGTGTGAGAGAGCAGGACAACATCTATTTTTAAGATGAGTAAGGTTTAAAGGCATTGCCACTTGCTATTCAGGTTTGTTTTGGTTTTTTTTAGAAAGAGGTGGTCCAGTTACTGCTTTTTAAGCAAATAACCACTGGCAATGCCATCAAGAAATAACTTACCCAAGCTAGCCTCCATTTTAGCAAAGAAACCTGCTACTATTTAAAGCCTAGGTTCATATAATATGACCTGTAGTTTGTCTCACTACTGTTGCACATAAACCACAACTGGCTAGGGTTGTACAACATTCATGAAACAATCTATAAACCTCAGTAACTAGCTTCACATAATACAATAAATCAAAACTTGTATCAGGTTTCCTGTTTGAGCAGGGAGTTGGACTAGAACAGTGTTTCTCAACCTTGACAATTTTAAGGCATGTGGACTTCAACTCCCAGAATTCCACAGCCAGCAATGCTGGCTGTGGAATTCTGGGAGTTGAAGTCCACATGCCTTAAAATTGTCAAGGTTGAGAAGCACTGGACTAGAAGATCTCCAAGGTCTCTTCCAATTCTGTTATTCTGTTATGTCCTATGGCTTGTCATGATATGTAAGCCTAACCTATGATTCGACAAAGTGAAGGAGTTTACAGAGACCAGTTGATGTAATTGTTAAGGCTAAAAAGCAGGAGACTTGAGTTCAAGTCCTGCCTTAGGAATGAAAGCTAGCTGGATGACTTTGGGCTAGTTACAGTATTCTCTCAGCCCAAAGGTGCAATACTGTTGAGTCCTCGAGTCAATGGCGAATGAATACAGCACATTCTGTAATTCCAACAGCCATTTATTTCAGTAGTTCTCTCTTGGTCACAGCTCTTAGGTTCGCAGGCCTCTCTGACTCCTTTAATAGAATCCCCGGGCAAAAAGGTAACATTCTGGCACGTTTCCGCGCCTCGCGCATGCGTGCGAAGCCGGCGCCACTCAGTCTAGTCCCAGGCAGCTTGCAACTGCCCGGGACCATTGCAATGTCCCGAGCCTGCACCTTCCCCCCCCCCCCCGGATGAGACTTATTAACTATATAGGTAGTTATATGCGACCTCAACACAAGCGTGGTGTGCCAACCCAAAACCTGCAAATCTGTTGCAGCTGTTCCTCAGCCACACCACAAATGGTACTGGGCTATTGTTTTGGAATTAACTGCCCAATACTCATACTCCCAGTTTCCAACAACAGCAGGCACCCTCTCACTTCCCTTGCTTTGACAGCAGGGTTACAAAGTCCTCAAGATACTTGGGAGATCTTTTTACTCTCTGTGACCTCCTCAGGTTCTGAGAACCCCCTACTTCCTCTTGTGCAGAGGATGGAGTGGAGTTGCCCTCTCTTTCAAACCCTGGTGGTCCCCTTGAACTGTGTCCTGTTGCCTGGTCTGCTTGCTTGCCCACCGGGCTCGTCAGACCAGGACTTTGCTCCCCCATGAACCTGGTTGACCTGCCTAACTGTAGGCTCTCGGGCCCCTCTGTATGCCTGCCAATGTTTGGCATTTCTGTAGAACTCTCCAAGTCCACAATGGACCTATCAAGGGAACACATCCCTTCACTCCCAAGCCCCGTAACGGGATTGTCTGGGGTTTCTGCAGTGCCCCAATACTCAGTTGCCCCCCAATCTATGCTGGAGGTGCCAGGATCAGGATTTGCTTCTCTGGGTGAAGACTTCCTTTTGGAAGCAGTAGCAGTACTGGGCCAGCTTGACTGTTTGTGTGCCAGTTCTCTTGCAATGTTTGGGTTATTTGGATGCTCCCGGTTATTCTCCCTGAATGGAGTGCTGAATGGTAGTTGTAAATGATGAGTATGCCCCCTGGTTGACTCCCTGGCTGGAGTAGGCACTGGTGCCTGTATTATTTCTTGTTCCCCTGAATTCCTATTTGGAACACTTGCGGAACCCTGGAACAGGCCTTCTTCGGCCTCTCCGTTTGGCCCCGGCTGCTGCCAACACCCTTCCCTTTGCCCATAGCAGTCCTCCTCCCCTCCTGGAGAAAGCCCAGGAGTTGCAGAGGGTAAGTCCAGCTGATCGATATTCCACCAAAGGACACGACCGTCATCCAAGGAAACCTCGTAGGACAATGGACCAGTGACCTTGCATACTACGGCAGGAACCCACAATTGACCGAGCCCATAGTTCCGGTCCATACTGGGCACCAACTTGCAGACACCGCGGTGCCCTGGGTTGGGTGACCTTAGGAGGCAGTCTGTCCGGGTGCAACCTGTCAAGTTTGGTGATCAGTTTGCGCCCCAATGGAGTTCAGCTGGGCTCTTCCCAGTGGAAGTTGAAGGTGTGATGCGGTAAGCAAGAAGAAAGTCTGCCAACCTGTGGTGCCAGTCCCCGTAGGTCAGTTTCTTTAAAGCATCCTTGGTGATGCAGACCATCCGCTCAGCCATACTGTTGATGGAAGGGTGGAATGGTGCAGAGGTGGCATGACGAATCATGTTGGCCTGCAAGAAAGCCTGAAACTCGAAAGAAGTGAATTGAGGACCATTGTCAGAAACCTTGACATCTGGGAGCTCATGTGCAGCAAAAATCCCTCTCAGTACTTGAATGGTCTTTGCAGTGGTGGTGGAAGAGATAAGTACAACCTCAAGCCACTTTGAATAGCTGTCAACAAGGATCAAGAAGAATTGACCCTGAAAGAGCCCAGCGTAATCTACGTGGCACTCTAGACCAAGGTGACTGTGTTTCCTCCCATCTATGTACAGGAGCCTGAGGCATTTCAGGGCGTGAGCGCTGACACAAGTGGCATCCGTGCACTTGAGCCTCTATCTCCCTATCTAACCCTGGCCACCATAAATGGCTACGCGCAAGCGCCTTCATCCTGACAATGCCAGGATGACCCTCATGAAGGGAAGTCAAGACCCTACGTCTCATTGAGGTGGGAATAACAACTCTGCTGCCCCACAACAGACAACCCTGAAAAGTGCTTCTTGCTTCTTGAGCCAGAAACTCTGAAACTCAGTACCTGGACAACTCTCAGGCCATCCAGACAAAACCCAGGACAATACATGAGTGAGTGTGAGATCCTTGGCTGATTCAGCAGCCACATCCCTAGCATTTAAAGGTGACTCAGGCAGCGCCTGAATGGAAAGGATGTTGATGGCAGGGGCAGCCTCTACCACTTGTAAGGGTAATCTACTGAGGCTATCAGCATGGCCCATTTCTTTGCCAGGTTTGTGAACTAAAGAAAAATCAAAGGCTGACAGAAAGATGGACCATCTCAGCATTTTGGGGGAGATGATATGGGGGGTTTGTTTGTTTGTAGTAAACAACCCCAACAAAGGCTTATGGTCAGTGTAGACCGTGAAATGTCTGCCATATAAAAAATCATGGAATGTTTTAATCCCAGCAACAACAGCCAAGGCCTCCCTGTCTATCTGAGCGTAGTTTCGCTCAGCAGAAGACAAGGTTCTGGAGTAATATGCAACAGGAACCTGAGCTCCATCAGGTCTTAGATGGCTAAGTACTGCTCCCACCCCATAAGGGGAAGCATCACAAGCGATGCACACAGGGAGAGTTTCATTAAAATGTGCAAGCACATCATTTGATGTAAGTAAGGCCTTGACCTAATTGAAGCTTTCTTCATGTGCTTGTGACCACTGCCATACTGCCTGTTTGTCTAAAAGTCTATGAAGTGGCTCTGCTACATTAGTTTTGTTAGGTATGAATGCATTGTAAAAATTAAAGAGGCCCAGAAAAGCTTGTAACTCAGCTTTAGACTTAGGCCTAGGAGCTTGCAGTATAGCCTTTAATTTAGACTCAGCAGGGTGAATACCCGTGGCATCTATTCTGAATCCCAGGAAATCTGTAGAAGACACTCCAATTTTGCATTTATCTTTTTAAAGCTTGAGACCTGTTTTCCTGAACCACAGCAGAACAGCCCTCAATCTCTCAGCTAAATTTTGAGTGGATTCTCCTGCTATTAGGACATCATCAAAATAGGGGCAAACCCCTGGTATACCTCTCAGGGTGTTCTCCATTACACTTTGGAAAATTCCAGGAGCTACATTCACTCCAAATTGTAGTCTTTTGACTTTGAATGCCCCCCTATGAGTTACAATGGTCTATGCTTCAGCAGCAGCTTCATCAACAGGTAACTGTTGATAAGCCTGTGCTAAATCCAGCTTTGCAAGAACACACACCCCTTTGAGGGAGGCCAAAATGTGGCTGACTATAGGTACAGGATATGCATGCTGTTGCAATGCCTTGTTTAGAGTGCATTTGTAATCTGCACATATGCGAATGTCCCCATTAGCCTTGAGAGGCATGACTATGGGAGTGTCCCATGGACTTGTCAACAGGTTCTAACACCTTGCTGAATCAATTTGTCCAATTTAGCGTCAATTTTCCCTTTCAAAGCAAAGGGTACTCTCCTTGCTTTCACTCTAATGGGAGTGACAGTGGGGTCCAGTTTCAAGGAAACTGGAGGGCCTTTGTATGCTCCCAGCTGGGGCTGAAGACATCTGCAAATTCTTTGCAGACTTCTTGTAGACCTAATGTTTGCAAATTGTGAAGCCCTGTAACTTGTATTCCCAAGGCCTCAAACCAATTGAGTCCAATGAGACTCGTTCGTTCACCCCCAACTACCAATACATCTAATACCTTCAAAATCCTTGTATTGTACTTTAAGGGTGGCCTCCCCCTTAACACACACCTTGGAATTTTGGAAGTCTGTTAAGACTATATTGGATGGCCTAAGCTTGGCCTGGAACCCATTGCTAGAGCAAATCTTTCTGAAAGTGTGAATAGAAATGATTGAAAGGGCAGACCCAGTGTCCAGTTCCATAACCAATGGAACTCCTTGCAACTTCACCTTAAGTGAGAGTTTATTTTTAAGTGGCCCTTGTGTGCCTGTCCTATAAATGCTTCTACGTGATGCGCAGAAACCCACCCTGTTTTGGCTGGGGACCCTGGTACCTTTCAGGCGCAATTCTTCTTGGGGTTGTACCTTCTGACGGCCCAGACACACAGCTGCTATGTGACCTTGCTTGCCACATGCTCTACAGATTGCAGAACAGAACCTGCAGTCGGTCCTCTTGTGGAGACCTCCACACCAGAAGCACTTGGGTACAGCTGAAGACTTTTCTTTGCCTTCCTTCTGCTTCCTTTCTTTGGCTGGGTAGAGATGATCCACCTCATCTTCAGGATCTTCTTCCAAGCTCTCCTGGACTCCCTCATGGTGCACGGAGACAGCTTCTGGGTTGTTCCTGATAGGCCTCATGTTCTTGACTGCCCCACCTGCTGCCTCTTCTGCAGTGACCTCTCTCAAGGCATGTTGGAATGAAATGTCCTCCTTTGCAAACAGTCTCTGTTGCAAGTCTCTGTTCCTAAGCCCACATACAAATCGGTCTCTCAACCTTTCTTCTAAATCTTTAAAATCACAAGGCTTAGCTGCTCTTCTCAAGGCTGCAATGTATTCTTTAGCTGATTCACCAGCTCTTTGATCCCTCTGTTCAAAAGTGTGTCTCCACGCAATAACAGACAACTTGGGCTGAAAATGTTACTTCAATAATTTTTTTAAATCTGTGTAAGTGATAGATTCAAGAGGAGCAGGGGCTGCCAAATTTTCTGCAATTTCAAATGCATCTTGACCACAGACACACAGCAAAGTAGCAGCCTTCAAGCCATCTTCTCTTACTTGATTTACTCTAAAGTAATTTTCTACTCTGGCAACATAAGACTGCCATCTTTCTGGGTGCATGACATCGAATTCAGACAGTCTCCCTATCTTTGCCATTCTTGCTTCTATGTTAGGAAGGGGTCTATCAGCCAGCTTACCTCCAGCAACGCTGTACTGGCAGGCCAGGTGCTGAGTTTAACACCGTCTTCCTCTCTCCAGGACTCTTGGTGTTATGTCCCGAGCCTTGCAAACGGCTCGGGGCGTTTGCAGGCGGTCCCGGGCAGGTGCAAAGCTGCCTGGGACCAGACAGGCTGTCGCCAGCGCCGTGCGCATGCGCGGGTGCTGGCGCGGGAAAAGTATCGCATTGACCCGGGAAATGTCTATATAAGAAGCTGAGAGGTTTTGGGAGCTGCAGAAGCCATCTACTTGTAAGCTGAACGCAGAATAAAGAAAACTGAGAACTACAACTGCTTCTCATGTCTTACATTTCCGCGAAGGACTCAACACTGGCGACGAGGATGGGATGCCTTACATTGCCTGGAAAGGAAGAAGTGTAAGCTTACCCAAGTGAGTCCTGAGTGGCAGAACGGTGTCGACTCGGCAGCTACTCGCCAATCCAGTGCGCATTCGGGGGTAGGCTGGCTGATAGACCCATCTCCTGAAGATGGCAAAGGTTGGAAGGCTTTCGGAGTTCGACGTCTCACATCCAGAGCGGTGGGAGTCCTACGTAGCCAGGGTGGAGAACTACTTCAAGGCAAACCAAGTGAGGGAAGAGAGCTTGAAGGCTGCCACCCTGCTTTGTGTTTGCGGTCAAGACACCTTCGAAATCGCAGAAAACCTTGCAGCACCTGTTCCAGTAGAGTCTGTCAGCTACGCAGATCTGAAGAAGCTACTGAAGGAGCACTTCCAGCCCAAGATGTCCGTCATCGCATGGCGCCACACCTTCGAGCAGAGGGATCAACGATCCGGTGAGTCGGCCAAAGAATACATCGCCGCATTAAGGAAGGCCGCCAAGCACTGCGAGTTCAAGGACCTCGAAGAACGACTGAGGGACCGATTCGTGTGCGGGTTAAGGCATCGAGATCTACAACAGAGACTTTTCGCTAAAGAAGAATTGTCCTTCCAAGATGCCTTAAGAGAAGTCACCGCAGAAGAAGCAGCAGGTGGCGCCATCAAGAACATGCGGCCGATCAGAAACAGTCCAGAGGTTGCATCCGTGCACCAGGAAGACGTCCAGGGGAACTCCGAGGAGGATCCGGACGAGGAAGTCGACCATCTCCACCCCACGAAGGAAGGAAATCAGAAGGGAAGCTCTTCAGCTCCACTCAAGTGCATCGGCTGTGGAGGTCGCCACAGGAGAACCGACTGCAAGTTCCGCTCCGCTACCTGCCGGGCATGCGGCAAACAAGGACACATTGCAGCTGTGTGTCTGGGCCGACGAAAGGTACAACCTCAGGAAGAACTGCGCCTGAAAGGTACCAGGGTCCCCAGCCAGAATAGGGTAGGTTTTTGCGCTTCGCGAAGAAGCATCCTTAGGACAGGCACACACAAGCCCATTAAGAAAAAGCTGTCACTCAAGGTGAAGCTACAAGGGGTTCCATTAACTATGGAACTAGACACAGGGTCTGCCCTTTCAATCATCTCCTTGCATACATTTAGGAAGATTTGTTCCGGTAGTGGAACTCAGGCCAAGTTAAGGCCTTCTGACATTGTGTTAACAGATTTTCAAAATTCAAGAGTGTGTGTTAAGGGGGAGGCCACCCTTAACGTGCAATACAAGAATTTTGAAGGTCCACTAGACTTATTAGTAGTAGGGGGTGAACGAACGAGTCTCATAGGACTCGATTGGTTTGAGGCCCTGGGGATACACGTCACAGGACTCAACAGCTTACAAACACTCAACCTACAGGAAGTCTGCAAAGAATTTGCAGATGTTTTCAGCCCCCAGCTGGGCACATTCAAAGGACCCCCTGTGTCCTTAAAGCTAGACCCCACTGTCACTCCCATTAGAATTAAAGCAAGAAGGGTCCCTTTTGCTTTAAAGAGTAAAATTGACACTGAGTTGACAAACTGATCCAACAGGGAATTCTAGAACCTGTTGACTCCAGTCCTGGGAGACCCCCATTGTCACGCCTCTAAAGGCAAATGGGGACATTCGCATTTGTGCTGATTACAAATGCACTCTTAATAAGGCATTGCAGCAACATGCCTATCCTGTTCCTGTGGTCAGTCATATTCTGGCCTCCCTCAAGGGGGGGCGCGTTTTTGCAAAGCTTGACCTAGCTCAAGCGTATCAACAGCTGCCTGTTGATGATGCTGCTGCTATAGCTCAGACTATTGTGACCCACAGGGGAGCCTTTAAGGTAAAAAGGCTACAGTTTGGAGTGAATGTCGCTCCTGGGATTTTCCAAAGCGTAATGGAAAACACACTACGGGGCATACCGGGGGTTTGCCCCTACTTTGATGATGTCTTAATTGCAGGAGACTCCACACACATTCTAGCTGAAAGGCTAAGGGCTGTTCTGTTAAGATTCAGGAAAACAGGCCTCAAGCTCAAAAAAGACAAATGCAAAATTGGGGTGCCTTCTACTGAATTTCTGGGGTTCAAAATTGATGCTGCTGGGATTCACCCTGCTGAATCCAAACTAACTGCTATTTTAGAAGCACCTAGGCCAAAGTCTAAGGCCGAACTTCAGGCCTTCCTGGCCTCCTGAATTTCTACAATTCCTTCCTTCCACATAAAGCCAGTGTGGCTGAGCCTCTTCACAGGCTACTAGACAAGCAAGCAGTGTGGCACTGGTCACAAACACATGAGGCTTGTTTTAACAAAGTCAAGGCCTTGCTCACTTCTAACAGTGTACTTGCACATTTCAACGAGTCCCTTCCTGTGTGCATCGCTTGTGATGCGTCCCCTTACGGGGTAGGAGCTGTCCTGAGCCACCTCAGGTCTGATGGAACTCAGGTTCCTGTTGCATATTACTCCAGAACATTGTCTTCTGCTGAGCGCAACTACGCTCAGATAGACAGGGAGGCTCTGGCTGTTGTTGCTGGAATTAAAAAATTCCATGATTTTCTATATGGCAGGCATTTCACGGTCTTCACTGACCATAAGCCTCTGCTGGGACTGTTTACCACACGTAAGCAGACTCCCCAGATCATTTCCCCCAGAATGCTTAGGTGGTCTATTTTTTTGTCTGCATATGATTTTTCTTTACTCCACAAGCCTGGGAAAGAAATGGGCCATGCTGATGGCCTCAGTAGATTGCCTCTGCCAGTAGTAGAAGCTGACCCTGCGCCAGCTGTCAACATTCTATCAATCCAAGCCTTGCCCGAGCTCCCTCTTAGTGCCAGGGATGTTGCCGCTGAAACAGGTACAGATCACACACTTTCACGTGTCCGTTCCTGGGTTTTGTCTGGTTGGCCTGAGCACTGCCCTAGTCCTGAGTTTCAGAGTTTCTGGTCCAAAAGGAACGAGCTGTCCCTTTCTCAGGGTTGTCTGCTTTGGGGAAACAGAGTTGTCATTCCCACCTCAATGAGGACTAGGGTCTTAGAATCCCTCCACGAGGGTCATCCTGGCATTGTTCGTATGAAGGCTCTTGCGCGCAGCCACTTGTGGTGGCCTGGTTTAGATAAAGATATTGAGGCTAAGGTGCATGCATGCCACCTGTGCCAACGATCTCGCCCAGAGATGCCCCAAGCTCCCGTGCATAGATGGGAGGAAACACAGTCCCCATGGTCTAGGGTGCACATTGACTACGCTGGGCCCTTTCAGGGCCAGTTCTTCTTGGTCCTTGTTGACAGCCATTCAAATGGCTTGAGGTTGTACCTGTCTCATCCACCACCACTGCAAAGACTATTCAGGTACTGAGGGGGATTTTTGCTGCACACGGGCTTCCAGATGTCATTGTGTCTGACAACGGCCCTCAATTCACTTCCTCCGAATTCCAAGCTTTCTTACAGGCTAACATGATTCGTCATGCCACGTCTGCACCCTTCCACCCGTCCACCAACGGTATGGCTGAACGTATGGTGCGCATCACAAAGGACGCATTGAAAAGACTCACCTACGGGGACTGGCATCACAGGTTGGCTGACTTTCTCCTTTCTTATCGCACCACACCGTCCACTTCTACAGGGAGAAGCCCAGCTGAACTTCGTTGGGGGCGTCAACTTACTACTAAACTTGACCGGTTGCATCCGGACAGACTGCCTTCATCTACCTCACATCCTAGGGCACCTAGACAACTACTTGTGGGTGCCCCGGTTTGGGCTCGCAATTACGGGCCTGGTCATACATGGGTCCCCGCTTCTATTTCCAAGGTCACAGGTCCTCTCTCCTACGAGGTAGCCCTGGACAACGGTCGTGTCCTGCGTCGGCACATCGACCAACTTCGCCCTAGGCGGGACCTTTCAGATGAGACTCCTGGGTCTTTTCCAGGGGGGGAGGGGGACCCTTTGGAGCAAAGGGAAGGGCACGAGTTGCTGCCCATCTCCACTGATGGAGCCACTGACGGCCCATTTCAAGCTTCCGCAAGTGCTCCGAAAAGGAATTCATGGAGCTTACCCACACAACAGGCACTCACGCCTACTCCAGCCAGGGAGTCACCCTGGGGGCATACTCACTCTCCACACACATCACACAACACTCCAGTCACGGAGGATACCCGGGAGCATCCCAACAAATCATTCCCCTCAAGAGAGCTGGCACACAATCTCCAGAGTTGGCCTGACCTTACCCCTAATCCTACAGGGGGTCAAACTTACAGGGAGGTGGTCGAGGAACCAAGTCCCGACCGCAACACCTCTAGCCCAAATCAGGGAGTAACTGAGTTTTGGGAAGGTACAGAGACCCACACGAGCCCGGACACAGAACGGGGCTTAGGGATTGGACAGCCTCCTGACAGGTCTTGGACGGACCTAGGAGGTTCTATAGAGACGCCCAGCAGTGGCTATCACTTCAAGGGGCCCGAGGGCCTACAGCTAGGCAGGTCAACCAGGTCACAAAGTGACAGAAGCCCTGGCCTGACGAGCCCGGTGGGCGAGCAAGCAGGCCAGGCATCGGGGCAAAGTCCTTGGAAGGCACCAAGGCATGATAAGGGGAACAGGCTCTTGTCACCCCTCAGTCAGGGAACACCTGTCAGAAACCCAGAGCTGAGAAGGTCACAGAGAGCAAGGAAGTCTCCTAAATACTTAGAGGATTACATAACATTGCTGGCTAAACAAAAGCCAGGTAACGGTAGGAGCACTGAGAAGCAGAACACTGTATAAAATAATGATTATATGTTGGTAGTAGTTTTAGCCCGGGGGAAAGGGGTGTTATGTCCCGAGCCTTGCAAACGGCTCGGGGCGTTTGCAGGCGTCCCGGGCAGGTGCAAAGCTGCCCGGGACCAGACAGGCTGTCGCCAGCGCCATGCGCATGCGCGGGTGCTGGCGCGGGAAAAGTATCGCATTGACCCGGGAAATGTCTATATAAGAAGCTGAGAGGTTTTGGGAGCTGCAGAAGCCATCTACTTGTAAGCTGAACGCAGAATAAAGAAAACTGAGAACTACAACTGCTTCTCGTGTCTTACATTTCTGCGAAGGACTCAACACTTGGGGTAAGCTTACAATTCTTCTTTTTTGTTTTTGTAAGCCATCCCACCTTCATCACCAGTGTTGAGTCCTCGAGTCAACGGCGAATGAATACAGAACATTCTGTAATTCCAACAGCCCTTTATTTCAGTAGTTCTCTCTCCGTCATAGCTCTGAGGCTCGCAGGCCTCTCTGACTCCTTTAATAGAATCCCCGGGCAAAAAGGTAACATTCTGGTGCGCTTCCGTGCCTCGCGCATGCACGCAAAGCCGGAGCCACTCAGTCTGGTCCCGGGCAGCTTGCAACTGCCCGGGACCATTGCAACGTCCCGAGCCTGCCTTTGCAGGCTCAGGACACAACAGATACAATTAAACAAAGGAATAATAAATTCTTATCCTTATTTGGATGCTAATCCACCTTTTGTTCCAGTCTCATGATTGGCTGGGTTCACGCAACATGGATTTTATTTCAGTATGAGGTATATTTAAGGACATAGTGATTTGTAAAGCATGCTTTAGAGTTAGACAACAATGTAACCTACAGACAAAACAAGTCAGTTTACTGAAATATACTGGCCTTGCTTTTTAACCACTATTTGTTCACAAAACCATAATTAACTTATTTTATGTAGCCTGGTACTCCATAAAACACATCTGGCTTTATTTTTTATTTGTTTGTGTGAATGCAGCTAAACATTGTTTATTCGATAAACTATGGTTAAGTTTTAAGAGACTATGTATGCGTGTCAAAGGAAAAATAATATTTTAAATGAAGATATTGCCAATATTTTATTTAAATAACTTCTTTGTTCAAAGTTATTATACAACATTAACAATGAATGCTCTTGAAAACCGCTAATTGTATCTGTTTGGAAAGAAACAATACTTTTAATTTAAAACCAAGAGTGAGACAAAATACCAATTTCTAAGGCATGCTTTCACAGAGCTCAATCTGTGCTATAAGCAAATACAGGTAATCCTCAATTTACCACTGGCCACTTAGAGACCGTTCAAACCTATGACAGATCCACTCCCAAGCTAAGCTGCTTAGATCCGATTTCAAAGTTGCTGCAGTGCCCCTGTGGTTGTTCACTTTTACCACAGAGATGCTGCAGTGTCCTCCATATCCCCCACCCATCCCCACCCATCCCATCGGGTTCCCACACTCATCCCACATGCTTTGGCTGAACCCTATCTGACCACTCAGCCTAATGCTGGGCAGAAGAAGCTACCAGCGGACAGAGGGGTTGTTACAGATGCTAGGCTTTAGCCTGCTTCCCATACAGCCATTCAAGGGAACCTAAAGCCAGGTAGAAGCTACCTGCACACAGGGGGGCTTTTATAGCTTGTAGGCCTCAGTCTACTTCCCACTCAGCTACCCAATGGACTTGCAGGACTTGATTTGCTCCTCAGCCAGCTCCAGGGCCCAGCAGCATCCAACTTATCTTTTTGTTTTATTTTAGAAACCTATGGCAATTTTTAAAGTTATTGTCACTATACATTATTATATGATAAAATTATTGGGATTTTATTTTATTTTAACCAACCAGAATATAGCTGCCTTGTAATTGTAAATCTTCTGAGAGAAATTCTAAAAATATAAACCTGCTGAATTATATACAGTATAATGTCTTTTAGTAGTTGTATTACATACAACAATGATTTTTAATTCCTATCGATTTAAAATGAATAATTTTATTTGATTAGAACAGACATGTCAAACTCACAACGTCACATGACATGCACGCCATCACATGACATCGTACGATGTATCGGAACTTTTTCCCCATTGCCGGCAATGGGGTGGGTGCGGTTGCATTGTGACATGTCCAGCGGGCCGGCAGTTTGACACCTCTGGATTAAAAGCTACTGCTATTGTGACTTGTCATTTTTCTCTATACATTTAAGCAGTGCTTTTTTTGTTAAAAAAAAAAAAAAGGTACTGGAACTCACACACGTCATACAACTCGCCTTGCCTGCCCTACAAGGTTACATCCAAAAAAGGTGCCAGAACTCCGTTCTGGGCGTTCTATGACAAAAAAAGCCCTGCATTTAAGCATTAACTGTCTACAGAATATTATATGCAATTCATTTTTACCTTATCTTATTGTTTTTATGTATTTCTATTATATACATTTACAATAACACACATTTTATAATTGAGAATAATTCTATACATAATTAACTTAAAATAATGGTAATCCTACTAAAATATGCATATAACTTTTTCCAAAAATAAACTCCAAAACAAATGGTTTCATATATGTATTGATGGTTCGGTGGCAGAATTCTCACCTGCCATGTGGAAGGCCTAGGTTTATTTCCTAGTCAATGCAACTCTATTTTTTGTGGGGGAGGGGTGAAGGAAAGGATTGCAGTTTATAGGGGGTTTCTCCCTAAATGTCTCCCTAAATTTACATTCCAGAAATCAGAAAAAACTGTATTGCCTAAATTAGGACAAAAGGTTTTTCAGTCATAAAAACAATGTATTTGAAACAAGTCTGTAACATGAAGACAAAAGTAAAAATTTGAGTGCAGTTGAAAGATTTTGAAACTTTAAATTTCACAGTATTCATTGCCAAAGAAAACATTGGAGATGCCGGGGATTGAACCCGGGACCTCACACATGCGAAGCGCGCGCTCTACCACTGAGCTACATCCCCCAGCTGCATTTAGGTAGTGAAATGTATGTATTCGACACATTTCAGTGTTTTAGAATTGACTACTAAGGATAGTAATTCTATCACTGGTGTTTTCATGATATCTCTCTTTACAAAAGATATTAATCTCTATGCCAATCCCACTTAAAATCTATAAAACAATACCAAAAAACTAACCCACTGATCAAAGAAAATTAAATTCTTTCTTTAAAATTTATGTATACATGCCTGATTCCCAAGACAGTTTTCAGCATAGTAATTTCTTCTGACAAGCATCTTTTCTCCAAATATGCCACATATTATCCATCACCTATTTACAATTTCTTAATCCATTTTCCAGGTTTTAATAAACATTTATTGAGGCATATAATTGTGCCTGTTCTGGGTTTTATTTTCATTTAGCTATACTTTCCAGTTGCTCATTCCATTCTTCTTTTTTTATATATGTGTGCAGGACTTAAAATCTGTTTTGATTGCTCGCAACTGCCTGGATTAGTTCCTACAGTTTTTCTGGTGAGATCTCCTCCCCCCCAAAGTAAATTTGCCACAGCCTTCTCTTTGGGCTGACAGAATGACTGGGCACAAGAACACCCATCTGGCTTTGTGCGTAAGCAATTTTTAGTCAGATGCCTTACTCCTAGGAACTACACCATACTGACATCATTTATTCAATTATCTTTTTTAATAAATTAATTTTTATATCTGTACTCATCACATCATTTATTGCAAATCTTGTTGGTTCACAGCCAACAAGATGGCATAATGTGCATACCAAAGTACATATATAATTGTTATTTCCTTCCAATTTAATATACCACAATCATCCCTAATACATTTATCTATAAATATTCATGGAGAAAGCCCAAATTCTTGTCTCATTCCCTGCTTAATGCTAAATCATTTGCCAAGTGTTATGTCCCGAGCCTTTGCAAACGGCTCGGGCGTTTGCAGGCAGTCCCGGGCAGGTGCAAAGCTGCCCGGAACCAGACAGGCTGTCGCCAGCGCCGTGCGCATGCGCGGGTGCTGGCGCGGGAAAAGTAACCCATTTACCCGGGAGTTGCCTATATAAGAGGCTGCGAGGCGTTTGGGCGAGGCTGCAGCCATCTTCCTGTAAGCTGAACGCTGAATAAAAGAAACTGAGAACTCCAGCTGCTTCTCGTGTCTGTTTTCCCGCCAAGGACGCAACACTGGCGACGAAGGTGGGATACCTTGCACTACCTGGAAAGGAAGAAGTGTAAGCTTACCCAAGGAGTCCTGAGCGGCGGAAGAGGAACGGCGTCGACTCGGCAGCTACCCGCCAATCCGTTGCGCATTCGGGGGTAGGCTGGCTGATAGACCCGTCTCCTGAAGATCCGAAGATGGCGAAAATCGGAAGGCTTTCGG